>NC_061116.1:95481730-95483744 GCF_002878395.1 Capsicum annuum | reverse complement strand
TATATATATATATATATATATATATATATATATATATATCTTTATTCTTGTATATATTTTAAAGTGCAATAATTAAACATTGAAATTTGATAATATTACTCCATCTCATGCATTACGTCTAGAACATTGAGTATTTTTATGATTGAAACTAGTAATAGTCATTTAATTTTGATTTTAAAAATTGAGATCATTTATGCATCATCTAATAATTTTGAAAATTATGGATGTATTTAGTATTTCTATCAAAGGTAAAATAGAAAACATATGTATAAAATACTCTTGATTTTAGAACTTGAACAACTAAATTGAAACAAATATTTTTAGAAAGAATATCAACTAATATGACATAGAGGGAGTAATTGGAGTAATGGAGTTACTCCTCTCTTCCAAAATACTTTCTCAGTTTCAAAATAGTTGTCCTAATTAATTTGGCACTCTCTCAAAAATTTATTGTAAATTTATTTTATCAAAATAGTCACAGTAATTATGCTTTAAAATATAAATTTTAAGTATATTTACATTTTTTTTAGTTATTTAATGATATAAATAATATTAAAAGACTTGATTTCATAAAAGAGATTATTAAATTAAAATAAATATTTTTAGAAAGATGGTCAACTAAAATAAAATGGAGGGAGAACTTGAGAAATTTTTTTAGTTTGAGCACCCCCAAGATACTAATCATTTCTAGAAGACAAGATGCATTTTTACTAAATTACTTTTAATAAATAATTTAAATAACATCATTAATATCTTCTGAATTATCTAAAACAAGCGCTTATCTATATTATATTAAAAGTGTAAAGGGCCTTAGATATATTGTTTGAATTTTTTGCCCTACATTAAAAGTCTTTACTTTAGACAAAATCGTATTTTCTCTATTTTTCTAATATTAAGAGTTAAAAATTAATAAAATTTTATTGTAAAACTTTTTCTTATCAGAAGTCATCAGAATTAATAACTAAATATTTTTTTTATTATTTTAAGAATTCTAAATCAACTAAATTTGATTTTAAGAAGATTTAAAAAATCTAGAAATAAATGTAAAAGCGTTGGAATAAGAAAAATTTAAGAAGTACAAAAATTTAAAAAGTTTTAGTAGCCATTTGGCCATGAAAACTAAAATTTTCAGGAGTTGGAGTTGAAATTGGAGTTGAAGTTGTGTTTGACCATGTCTTTTTTAAATTTTATTTTTTTTTTGACTTTTGAAAAAACTTTTTAAAATATGATTTTATACCCTAACTTTTACAAACTATCAAAATCACCCAACTAAAATTTACCTACTAATGGAAAAAGAACACAATTAGCCACTATTATAAAAATAATTACATATACATGGTCATATTTAATAAATTTCAATTATGACATATATAATATTTACATTAATAGCCCTTTTCTCATATTTGAAAATTTTAAATATGGATGTTATATTCACAGATCACTGCTTTCTGTTTTTTAGGTAACAAATATTATCCTTCAAATAAATTTATTTTTTTAGGAATTTATTTAATTTATTTCCTTCATTTTCCGTTCCTAAAAAATAGGAAATGATGAGTTGTTATTAAATTTTAGGGTGCCACTAATTTATTTCTTTAATTTTCTTATACATGAAAGATTTTACTGTTTGTGAATAAATTATTTCTATGTAAAACATGCTTTGCATATTTATAGTATATTATATCATATACCATAAATATATAAATATGCTTAGTATGTTTCTTTATACTTTGTATTTTTATATATGTGTGTATATTATATATACATGGTATAAACTTCATATATAACATACTTTGTATATTTATATTATAAATATGCTTAGTATGTTTCTTAATACTTTGTATATTTATATATGTGTTTATATGGTATATGCATGGTATAAACTTTATATATAACATACTTTGTATATTTCTATTATAAATATAATACTTTATATATTTATGAGTATAAATATAAATTAGCAGTAAAATAATGTCTTAAATAAGGGAGAAAATTAAATAAGGAATAAAAATAATGA
>NC_061116.1:94357065-94496528 GCF_002878395.1 Capsicum annuum | reverse complement strand
TAAAAAAAGGCGGATATGTTTGGCCTAGATTTGGTTTATCAGGTTATGGAGAAGGTAAAGGTGATTCGAGATAGGCTTAAGGCTGCCCAAAGTCGCCAAAAGTCCTATGTACATGTAAGGCGTAGGGACCTGGAGTTTGAGGTTAGGGATAGGGTGTTCCTAAAGGTCTCTTCCATGAAGGGAGTAATGTGGGTTGGGAAGAAGGAAAAGCCTAGTCCCCAGTACGTTGGTCCTTATGTGGTTCTGAGGAGGGTTGGTAATGCTACGTATGAATTGGAGTTGCCTTCTAGTTTGAGCTCCATTCTTTTGGTATTTTATGTCTCTATGTTGAGAAAGTGTATAAGTGATCTTTCATTGGTTGTTCCTTTGGAACGATTGGGTATCTCAGATTCTCTGCCTTATGAAGTGATCCTGGTTGAGATCTTGGATTGACAGGTTCATCGGTTGTGGACCAAAGATGTAGCTTTGTTTAACGTTCTATGGCGGAACCACAAGGTGGAAGAAGCTACTTGGGAAACAGAAGAGGATAAGAAGCCCAAGTATCCGCATTTGTTTTTTGCTCTAGATATTCATGCGGAAGGTATGTGTTCTTGATCACATCTTTGTTTTCTAACATGGTTAAATGAAGATTTATTTACTTACATCTTTTTTTTCAAACATAGTTAAAGGTTGGAATGGTTATATTGGGCTGGAATTCATGCTCGTACTACCTTTTCCGTCATTTGGGGATGAAAGATCCTAGTGGGGGAGATTGAAACACCCTGGGTTTTGGTCCTTAGAAATTTCCTGGGTTTTGGACTTTCTGGACATCATACGACTCACTATGATAGTCGTATGGTGAGGGTGCAGTTCAGGTGACCCAGTCTTATGTTTTTCTATATTGGGTGGTGTTGGGTGGTTGAGTTTCTGGAATGGGTATAATTTGGGTGGGTACGAGTCGTATGTTGGGTGATGGGTTGTAGGTTTGTGTTTTCCTTCACTTAATTTGAAACTTAGTAACTTAACTTGGATTTGAGTACAAGTGGCTCACCATGAGTCATGAGATAGTGTGCGAGTAGTATAGTCCAACTCGTATGTTGGACAGTGTCAACCCCTCATGATTCTACCTAAGGTACGATTGCAGGGAACGTCTCTTATGCTTGGGTATGATTGGGGCTTGGTGTTGGTACGTTGATGTAACACCCCGTATTCAAGTACGTGTATTGGTCTTATTTATATGGAATTAATTTTTTTATTTTATTTATACCGGAATTTGCCCATCGATGGTTCCATGAGAAGGTTATTGAATAAGCTTTGCAACGATATAAAGATTTCCAAAAATGGATAGGTTTTAGATATAATTGAGCACGTTCGAAACTATAAAACGGTGGCCAAGATATTTGGGAATAGTAAATGTGCAGGAAAATTTCCTGCACACAAACTACTGAGGCCAGCCAAATTTTTAGGCCAACTTCGAACGATCATAACTCCCAAAATATAATGAACTGGGAGATCTGCATCCTATGAAAATAAAGATCTTTGAGTCTTCTTTCTAATGCAATTTGTTTCATCCAAATCCAACGTCTGAGTAGGGAGTTATACTCATTTTACTTCAGCCTATCAAAACAGATTTTTAGGGTCAACTTCAAACGACCATAACTCCTTCTACAGGAAAAACTGGGTGGCCTACTTTATATGAAATGAAAGATCTTTGAATTAACCTTCCAACGATACCAATTTCACCTAAATCCGATATCGGAGCAAAGATTAATGGTCGATCTACTTTAGCTTATCAAAACAGTCCACCAAAGGACAAATTTGACATTATTTAAATTTTAAAGGCATTTTGGTCATTTCCTATTATATTATGAACGGGAATATGTGCATAAATACATGTATATGAGTTCAAAAACTCATTTTCATCATCAATCATTGAGAAAGAACAAACCCTAGCCAAATTTGACCTTTAAATTACTTTTGATTCAACCGTAGAAATTCCAAAGTAATCCGATAACTGCGTTTGTCATCTCGAGAGCTTCAAACGACACCTATTATTTGTGGAAACAGGATTGCATAATCAAGAGATGAATTCTAAGGTATGAATATTGTTTGCCTTTGTTCTTTTTCATATGTATATGTGTGATAGAGGATTATATGTATTGGTTGTTATTGAAAGGTGATGAAAATAGGGTTATGGACTATTTTGCATGGTTTGGTTGTATTGAATTGTAGAAGGTGGATATGGTAATTGAGTTATTGAAGGTGGATATGGTGATATACTATTGAATTGATGATTATTTATGTCTATGGATCAATTTGGTTTAATGGATTGGTTGGAAGGATAAATGAATCCAAACTTGATATTGAAGGATGTTGTATGAATATGCATGGCATGTGATGTAATTGGAGTATAAGAGGGTTAAAGTTACACCCTTTATGGTGTAATTAAGGCTTACTACTTAACCACTAGTTTGGTGAATTCAAATAATTGAATTGTGACGTTTGGTCACTAATACTAGATTGCTATATATGTTCATTGTAGATAAGTAATCCGAAAAGACGGGAAGTCCATTTGGGACTAGTATTGAAGGTTGACAGTCAGGTATGTAAAGCATACTCTATACCATATCTTTGGCATGAAAGAGAACAATTGTTCTATTAAGAAAGTTTCCAAAGTTATTCAGTAACATGTGATCCATAATGGTTTTGTGTGATGTCCTACGTTACCAATGAACTTGTTTCCACCCTACAAGATGTTAAGACATTCCAATACTTGTTTTCCAAATCTTACATGTTTATTGCACTAATGAATGTCAGAAGGTATCCGGTTACTCAAACAAGATCCATGTGCTATTAATGACTCCAAAATGTTTCATTGATATACCAATAAGTTCCTACTTCATTGTTATGGCATTGATGACTCCAAAATACTTTATTGATGTGCCAATGAGTTCTTACTTCATTTTTATTGCATTGATGGTCTATTTATATGTTTCTTATTGATGTATCATTGTTTCGAAGTATCAAAAATGCAGTGGCGACCGAAATAACAATCTCAAAGATTAATTGAACTAAGTGATGGAAGTTCTCCCTTATCGGGTGGTATCCCAGGGGCATAAGCCTATCATGGGTCGATCCCTATTTATGTGTTTATGGGTGGTATCCTAGGGGCATAAGCCTATCATGGGTCGATCCCAGTTGATTTATATTGGAGGCAGCCTAATGGTCATAGTACAGTACAGTAATGATTACAAAGATGATAAGACGAAGGTAAAGTGATTGAATAAATATAATGTACAGGTTGTCACAAGTTCTAGTAAGTGTGGTCCACTCCTATTACGATTTATTCACTTGTTTCTGATTTTTATTGAGCTCCTATATCATATGTGATTATCTATAGCTTTACATACTTAGTACATATTTCATACTGATGTCCCCCATAGGGGACCTGCATTTTATGCTACAGACACAGGTCAGCTCATACACCGCACAAGTAGGAGCCAGGATATCCAGCTGCTTTTGGTGAGCTCCAGTTTGCTTCGGGGCTTTCCATGTCATATCTAGTCACTTTTGGTATTGTATAGAAGTTAGTTATATGGCGGGGTGTGTCCCGACCTTAGTTAAACTCTGTGTATTGTCTAGAGGCTTTGTAGACCTAATGTACAGTCAAGGTCGTGTTTTGTTAATAGACGTGATGGCTCCAATGACCAAGTATTGTATATACATATATATGTGTGCTCTAGCTTATACAGATGATTATTTTCTTTTATATGTGACATGATACTGTCTGAATTTTGGGTTGTCATAGAGGTGTGCATGGGAAGTATAAGGTTATGAGCTGGTTCTCTCGGGCCTCCTCGGTTACCGGTGCCAGTCTGCCCCAATAGGATTTGAGGCGTGACAGTTGATAAGTGTTGGGGTCTAAGGGATGCCTAAGGTATGAGTAATGGGTACCACTCGTATGGTAGGGTACAAGTGGTAGGATGGAGTCGTACCCTCCTAAGGGAAATTATACAGTTTAAGTTGGGGATATTCTGGACATTTCCCCCTATTACTCCTCGAGACCCCATGATAACGCTCACCTTACACATTAATTTAAGTGCAAGGAAGTCATCGTCAATATATTTACCCAACTTTGGAGTCGGGGTCGAAATCACGAGGAATAATGTGAGTGGCGATCAAATTAATTCAAAATGATAGATACAAGTTAAATTCAAACCAATGATACAAAAAGATAAAATTGCGGAGATAGGATCCTACATTAGTATCTCTTTTTGTTTTTTTCTAGTATAAATTAGGGGATACGAATAATTAAAGTTTTAACAATTAAGCATGGAACTTGAGATTATGCACTACTAAGGGAGTGACATGTGGGTGTTAATCATCAACATCAATTTAGTAAATCAAATATGAGTAGGCTTGGTTATAGATTTTGATGCTAGTTTTTCAACAAAACACCAAACTTTCATCCATTGATTCTTTCAAATACCTAGGCATCCCTATTTATAGGATGATACTTATGGCATAGTTAACCTCATATTTACCCTTATGTCTAAGATAGTGAAAATTTAGCAAACTACACACATAATTGTCTATCGTTGCTTTGGTCTCCACATCCCTCTTGCGAGGATATGGATTCCTAAAGTTCACCCAAAACCCTTTTTTCGAAGATGACTTTGAACTTTCTAGAGCTTGGAGCTTTCATTCATCAAACCCATGCGGGTATTTGGGGCTATCATCCATCAAATCTCAACCAAAATAGCATAGCCATGATAAAACCCATAAACATGAACTACCAAATAGATGCTAACAATAACAACCTACACACACTTAAACCCCTATTCACACATAACCCCAAGAAGGAAATTTGGCGACACATAAGATAAATAAGCATAGTTATACCCATAATCTCTATTAAAATAACTTATTGAATATCTAAGCGAATGTTACTTCAAACTTGGCTCTCTCATAATATCGACAATGGAAATGAGCAAATCTTCCACTTAGAAAGTCTCCAATGTATTCTTCACCCAAAATTTATACAATATTTTATTCTCCAAAAATGAAGGCTATGGAGTCTAGAGCTAAAACCTAAAAAATTAGGGAAGATAGAATGTGTTCCATGAAGCTAAGGTTTGAGTCTTTTTGTCAAATTAGGATCAACACGTGCAATTATAGTTTTGCCCTTGGGCTGAATACTTCCGCTGAGTTGCAATTGCACCACTTAGCCATGACTGTGGCTACCGTGACTGCGACAGACTCATGTGGCCACAGTTGACTGACTATCTTTAACCACTGCGACCGTGGTCAGTAGACCGCAACCACAGTACCTGAGGTCGTTCAGTTTTAGGTCTTCAGATGGACTTTTCCTTCTCTCTTTTGATCATCAAAGCTCCAATCCACATCTTTCTATCGTTTCAACTCTGTACCTACAAAGAGTGGATATTAGTGCATTTACTCACGAATATGTCTTATTTATTCATTCAAAACAAGGTAATTTACACAAATGTTGAGTGAGATTGAGTGGTAAAATCACCACTCATCAACACCCCCAACACTATCTCTTACCATGATACACAATCATTTATGCCCAAACTTTATGTCCCAAAGGCCATAATGACTTCAACTTTTGTCGCAACCACAAGTAGCTTATTGCACATTTACTAGGCTAATTTTACTACACCCCTCCTTATAAAATGAAATGCTCAAGAATACATAAGACTTTAAGGAGAAACTAAGCAACAACAACCAATACTCTAGAGATGGCTCCCTTTTTACCACAACTAAGCTATACTCCATTTGCCTCATTCCTCGAAAGGTGACAAAAATCACCTATCTCAACTTATTCACATACCATCTGCACAAGAAAGAGAATTTCAACACATCAAATTACCAACTGTATAATAAGGAATTTTTAAGTGCACAAACTCTCTCTCTCAAAAAAACAAATCTCAATGCAACAAGTATCATACCATAGGCCTTCCTCTATATTCAATTTCCACTACAAAGAAAGTAAATGGTCCGAGATCTCAAAGGAATTTCTAACCTTGTAACGTATGTTTGGGTTAGGGTAGGATACCATTTAGGAAGAACATGGCTAAACCCTTCCTTGAAAATCTACAAAACCCTTTACAATTCTTCCTTTTTCGACTAAAGGCCACTCTTCTTTATTTTCTTTCTTTTCTTATGCTTACAATTCACTTCCTTTGTTCACCACTGTTCTATCATTTCTTTTTCTTACAACTTATGTGCAATTCATTCCTTTGTCAGATCCTTTATTTTTCTAAACATTTGTTTTCATCACTTAGGCACATTGGACATTTTACTAACACTTCGTGGCTCCAAACTTCCTTCCATCACTTTCACCACCCCCAACTTAAGATTTAAGCCTCACGTTGTATTTTCAAGTTCAACGAGGGTATGGTTCAAAAGAGGGATAAAAATAATGAAGCATGACTTGTAATGAGTTTGCCAAAGAAAGGTCTAAAGGCTTAAAGTGGGTATTAGGGATTATAATTTTGCACGGGTACACTTTTTTTAGGCTAAAATGGGTTCCAAAATCACAAAGGTGGCCTAAGATCATTTCTCAAGCCAAATACAATCAAAATTACTTTTGAAATACTAATTGGGAAAGTTTTAGATAACACAAGTATACAAGAGATGAATACCACTAGCTCACCACACATGAAATACAAAATTCACCAAGGGGGCTAAAATGTCCCTCCTGAGAGACAAAAATGAAGCATCTATTTCCACTCATAAGTCAAAATTTGTGGAGCCACAAAGAGAGAAAAATATTTATTGCAACATTGCTCACGTCCATGCCGTTGATTTTGCAAAAAATTTGGACGAAGGGGGTTTCTTGTTTTGCAATAACACTACGCACAATTTACTAAACTATGGCTACAACCAAACCCTTAGTCTCACATCTTGGCTCAAAATGGGCTAACTGCCCATATGGCTACTTTCGCTAATGGTGTAAAAAGTGATCCCAACTTTACAAAATAAAATGCCATAGATACTTAAACTTTCCTTGCATTCCTGACACTCATGCTACGGGTACTCAAAATACCCCTGCACCTATGTCTGAATCAAAATCAAACTAAATTCTAAGGTAAAAATAAAACTAATACTAAAATACATAATAATCCATAAAATGAGGGCCCCAACTTAGTACCCAAAAATGTAGCATCCACAACACAAAGATAAAAATATTATCCAAACATCATCCAAAAATAATCATAAAAAAAAATATCTAGTAACACAACACCAAAACAATATAACTAAGTTTGGGGCCACCCCCTACTAAAAGGAATGCAGTGTCCGCACTGTATGTGCAAGAAGACAAGAGTAAAATGGGATCCTTGTATCTGCATCACGAGCTATCTCTTCTTGCTGACTTAGTATCACCACTACCCACATCATTAGCTGACCAGTCTATAGATGTCTCATCCTTACTATCTAATCTCTATGAAGGTAGTGGATGGTTGGTCTTGAGCACCTTAAATATGCTTTTTACCCCCTTCTACAGATTTTTAAAATACTTATCTCTCTTTTTATCCCTCTACACTATCTTCTCGTGCAAGTTTTAGAGGTCCCTGTGAGATGCAGCTAGGGATGAATAAGCTCTCTCCAGACTGGCTATTGTGGCACCTGCTTCTTCTTCTAAGCTATGACCTTATCATAATCTGACTGTGCCAGATACGAATGACGAGCAGTAGAGGACTCTCCTAGTCCCTGAGGCAGTCTAGAAAATATTTCCCTCACCCCTTGTATCTAAATAGGTATATCATTGAAGGCAATGACAGAAGAGGGTCTACAAGAGTCTGTGACCTCTTGGACTGATTTGCCCAAGTCCATCTTTCTCTTCTTACTCTGACCTAGTGCGCCATTGCCTTTGAGTTTGAGTGGACAGATGAGGGAGCCCGAGCTCACCTAAGTGTCTGTGGCATATTCCTCCACTTTTGCTCTCCTACATAACCCAGTGATAAGGGAAGAAAAAATAAGATGAGTACCTCCATGGTTCTTGAAGTACCACCACTTAGAGAGAACAATCTCTTCTACATTCAGAGCAATGCAATATAAGATGCAAGCTACCATCTGAGCTCTCATGACTGTGACAATAGTCATATGAGTGCATGGTGAGACTCTGCTATAGATGATGTTCAGCCACAACCTAGCTTTAGCCTTAAAGTCCTTCATTAAAATATCTCGCTTAGTGGTGGCCTAGGGGAATTCTTTTCCAGGGCATAAAATATCAGCCATCCAAGTTCCCGGCTCGCTTCTCTTGGCATAAAACTCCCCCATGTTAGCATTTGGGAGCCCATATATCATATTAATCTGCTCCACTTTGAAGTTTACCTGCTTACCCCAAATTTTCATTATTGGGTTTACAAGTGAAACTATGCAAAGGTTTGCGTAGAACTCACGCACCTATTGCTTATTAGCTAAGAAGAGTTCAATGGAAAACCACATCCACCGGGTTGTAGTGAGCCTGACATAGAATTCTGGGAACTTTTCTTCCACCTTGTCTCGGCTGATACGCTTTTCAGGGAATAGCTTTGTTCTGTGGAAGTCTGCAAGCTATTGCTGTTGGCATTCTGCCGCTATAAATTGGGTGTCATCTAAATATCCCATTTTTGAGTTACTTAGAACCTATAAGCAATACAACTTAGGCCAATATTAGTACAATCACACTAAAGACATGCTAGGATAAATAGACAAGTTCATACGATGGTGTTATAAAAGGTTTTGGGAGCAGAAAAGGGTGTGCAGAAATTTTAATACCTGCCATAAATTTCCCTCAGGTATGGAGATCATGGGGTATTGACCGCGACTGCAGTGATGTGATTGCGGTACTTGAGACCAAAATTTCCAATTTCTAAACGTTGCATCGAAATGCTATTTTAACCCCCAATCCCTCATTCTAACTAGGCATAACAATATTATAAACAGTGAATTAAAGCCTAGAGTGTGTGATTATAGCTCCAAATATAAAGGAAGTGATCAAGGAATTCATAGGGGCATTTAACCAAAAACATGGTGTACACTTTAATTTAAGCAGTTTAAGGCTCCATTTTAAGTACTCAAGACTTCCCCAATCATGTGTACACCAACAAAAATAGCTAACCACACCAAAAATTTCAACTAAGCATGCATAGCAATTGAAAACAATAATTTAGACCATTTTCTACACTACAAGTTCTAAGCATGCGATTATAACAAAACCAAGGGAATTGAGACAACTTACCGAATTAGAGGATGCACGGGATGAGTTTGTATTTAAAGATGCAGTGCAAAGCCTTAAATTTGAGAGTGTTTTGAGAGACAAATTGGAAGAAATGTTTGAGGGAAATGGCATTTTAACAATTTTTAAAATGATTAGACCGTGATCGCAGTCATAGTTTTGTCACCGCGATCATGTGGCCTCTGCGATCATAGAGGAACGGATCGCATTTGCAGTAACAGAGACCAGACAACCTTGGTTCCTATATTTCATGCTCAAATTCAATCAAAATACCTCGTAGCACCATATTTTATGGATTATGCATGCACAAAAGTAAAAATCAAAATGTACTCTAGCATGTATAAATAAAAGGATATGTGCCACTTTTTGTGGTGTGATAGGTTACCTCCCATCGAGCACTTAGTTTCATGTCATGGTATGATGCCTACATCAATTTATTTTATGTTTCCACTTAGAAGATTTGAATCTCCATCCCAGCTTTCGTTCACCATACAGTGAGCGACAGAGGGACAAAATATTCAAATCTTCCAAGATAAAACTTGGAAGATAGAAAGGAATGGCGAGCAAGATTCGATCTCTCCATTTTGAAGACTTGAACCTTTTACCCAACTTTACTTTAGATTGTCAATTTGGCTCCTCGGGTAGAAGTGGGCACATCAATAGGCCATTCTTTGTACATCAAAAATTGAATCAATAGGCCATTCCTTGTACATTGGAAATTAAACTCCTTGTCCTTTGATGGATGGGGTTCTATGTGCTCCCTTAGAATGTCAACTTTCAATATATAAGAGTCAGACTCCGCCTCCTCACAATCCTTCATTTGTTTGAAGGGATGGATCCTCATCACATTCTCTACCCATAATGTTAAAAGGTGGTTTGAACGAGGTCCAACACCTAATTTTGGGTTAGCCTCCTCTGAAGCATCTTCAACCCTAAATGAAGTAGAGTTATTGTAAGAGATTTTCTTTGATTATTTTCTTGACTCTAATCTCATTTCTTTTATTTTGGCTTTTTCTACCTCATATGAGTCAGATGATTAGGAAGCCACCGAGGAATCTTTGCTACCAAGCTCATCATAATAGCTTGGTTTCTTTTCTTGACATACCTTCTCTTGGAAAATGGGCATGGTAGTGATAGCTTCAAGCTTTTGTTTTTTGGCCATCGTCTTTTTCTTGATGCTTGTCCATTCCTAATGTATGTGTTCTAGGTTCTCCCCCGTTGTATCTAATCGATCCAAAATGGCTAGTAACCTTGTGTCACAGCTATTGGACTCGGTATATTGCTCTTCTTTCTTCTCATCATAATACCTATTAATCTTATAAGAAGAACTAGCAATTTGATTAGTGTAATAGGGGGCATTTGGACAATCATCCTAATGTCTATCTCGAGTACCACACAAAGGACAACCATACTCCCTACCGGATCGAGATGATGATTTTGTCTCTCTTCAACGAGCATAGTTATAATCTCTCTTGAAGTGTAATCTACCACAATATGAACATGGGTGGTCAAGATAGGACCTCCAACTTTCTAACTCACATTTGTTCGAAGATGCCATAGAGAAAAGTAAAAATAAAAAAATCTACCTATAAAGAAAATCACAAACACTTTATATACAAGCTTGAATTCAAGCAAGTAAACGAAAATTCCAAATTAACTTAATACACCAAACCGTTCCCCGACAACAGTGCCATTTTTGATAACGCTAAACTTATACGTTATTTAAGTACAAGGTGGTCGTCGTTAATATATTTACCCAAATATGGAGTCGGGGTTGAATCCATGAGGAATAATGTGAGTGGCGATTAAATTAATTCAAAATGATTGATACAAGTTAAATTCAAACTAATGGTACAAAAAGATAGAATGGGGGAGATAATATCCTACACTAGTATTTCTATTTGCTTTTTTCTAGTATAAATTTGGGGCTATGAATAATTAGAGTTTTAAAAATTAAGCATGGATCTTGGGATTATGAACTACTAAGGGAGTGACATATGGGTGTAATCGTCAACATCAATTTAGTAAATCAAATATGAGTAGGCTTGGTTATAGATTTTGATGCTAGTCTTTCAACCAAATACTAAACTTTACCCATTGATTCTTTTGAACATCTAATATGTGTGTTTAACAATTGGTAACCACAACCTCAATCTAGGCATCCCTATATCTAGGATGTACCCATGGAATAGTCAACCTCACATTCACCCTTATGTCTAAGATAGTGAAAATTTAGCAAACTACATACATAATTATCTATCATCACATCCATCTTTCGAGGATGATATGGATTCCTAAAGTTTACCCAAAACCTTTCTTTCAAAGATCGCCTTGGACTTTCTAAAGCTTGGAGCTTTCACTCATCAAATCTATATGGGTATTTGGGGATTTTACCCATAAAATACCAACCAAAATTGCGTAGCAATGATAAAACCCAGAAAAATGAACTACCAAATAGATGATAACAATAACAACACACACACACTTAAACCTCTATTTACACATAACCCCAAGAGGGAGATTTAGCTACACATAAGATAAAAAAGCATAGATATACCCATATTGTCCATTGAAATAACTTGTTGAAGATCTAAGTGAATGTTACTTCAAACTTGGCTCTCTCACAGTATCAAAAATAGAAGTGAGCAAATCTTCCACTTAGAAATTCTCTAATGTATTCTTCACGCAAAATTTATATAATATTTTCTTCTCTAAAAATAAAGGATATGAAGTCTAGAGCTAAAACCTAAGAAATTGGGGAAGATAGAATGTGTTCCATGGAGCTAAGGTTTAAGTCTTTTTGGCAAATTAGGATCAACATATGTAATTACAATTTTTCCATTAGAATGAATACTTCCGCTGAGCCATGACTGCACCACTTAGCCGCAACCACGACAGACTCATACGTCTGTAGTTGATTGACTCTCTTTGACCACTATGACCATAGTTAACAGACTGCGACTTTAGTACCTGAGGCGCTTTATTTGAAGGTCTTCAACTATACTTTTCCTTCACTCTTTTGATTTTGTAAGCTCCAATTCACATTTTCCTATCTTCTCAACTCTATACTTGTAAAGAGTGAATATTAGTGCATTTACTCACAAATATGTCTCATTTAATCATTCAAAACAAGGTAATATACATGAATGTTGAGTTGGATTGAGCGGTAAAATCACCACTCATCACCCCACGACTTAAAACACCTTTTTGGGGCTCCATTAACCTATTTGAAGTTAATCAAACACTCTAAACTCTCTCAAAATATATAAAGGCTCTTGGGTTAAGAAAAAGATTGGGTTTCCTTCAAGATGATCAATTGAGTCTCATAGGGGTGATTTATTCTCATCTTCTTCCTCATTGTTAGTTCCAACTAATGGCATGTTTTATGAATTATTTTCATGGCATGCATGTTGTATGATTTTTTGTTTTAAAATATATGTTGGGAGTTTTGGTTATAAATGCTTGGTTATGATTTTCCTATGTTTTAATTATGGATTTACATGTTTCAATGGTGGTTTGGATATTTTGTTACATGGGGATGGTTAATTGGTACTTAGTTTTGGTTTTCAAAAAACTATGCCCCCAATATGTTTGATAAAATTTCTTTGAGAATGCTTTTACTACATTTTTTGACTTTAATGAAACTATTGCATAGTATAACTTGGTAATGGAATCCTAAATAGTATAAATAGTTTAGAATAGTTAAATGGTAAGGTCTTGGTACTTATGGTTGGTCTAATTGAAAGCCTTATGGGGTACAAGGGAATCCCCTAAGCAAACATAATAATAAGCACTTATAGTGTACATGGAATTTCCCCAAGTCAGCTTAATAAAGTAATCTATAGGTACATGGGAATCCCTTCTTCTTAAAAGGTTGGCTAAGGACATTGCTTGCAAGCTATAGTCAGTATGATAATACCACTACTTATAGCCTTGGTTAATAATAAATGGAGTGGTGGTTTGGTTGTGTGGTAATAGTTTTAATCGGACAATAATGGCAGGGTGTGATAGTTGACCGTGAAGGTATGAGTCCAATGGATAAACACTGGAAACTCATGTTTTCTGATATGAAGATTGGTCATGGCAACTATATGTGATTCTTATAAGGTCTATAGAAATCCCCTAAGTACACTTGTAATATGTATCATGGAGAGTAAAGGGTACTCGAGAATACCCTACTCCTATGGTATCTCTGGTTTGTGTTGCTACATGAATCAAGGCCCGTTCAGGAGGTTAAATTAGACCCATATAGCCTGTGGGTGGTTCTAGGATAGTTATGCTACACATACCCATGTTAATGGTTTTAAAAGCATGCTAAACCCAGTTCCTTTTCCCAGTAGGTTATATATATGTATGTATGGTTGTAAATATATATGGTTTGATTACTTGGTTTTAAAGGTTGACATTATTTTGTCCTTATCCTAAGTACTTGCTTGTATTCACCCGCTAACCCATCTTTGGCAGCTTCATTCCCACGCTAGGCAGGAACTGACCATTCTTCTATTTTTTCTTAGTGCTTGGATTTGGGATATGCTCGGTTGGATTGAAGTGGTGAGCTTCCATATTTTAGAAGGCTCTATTTCATGTCATGGATGTTTTTGCATACTTTAGTCATTTTATAGACATTCATTTTGTCTATGGTTGGGGCTATGTCCAATTAGACATTGTTTTACTTTAGGTTAGAGGCTTCATAGAACTACTATGGGTTGGTATGGGTGGTGTCGATATTGATGTTAGCCTTAGTATTGGCATTAGTGTTGGAGCAGATACCATTTGACTGTATTTATGATTGTTCTATCTTTTTATGTTATGGACTTGCACTTGGTTATTATTTTGGTTTTGGTATGGTTATTGGTTGGGTATCAGATGGTTGGACTTTCTTGGGTTGGTCATAATTATGGACCTATCCCAGATTGGTACAAATATGCTATCTTTTTATATGTTCAAAATCCATCTGCCTCAAGGTATGCATTTGGCTGTTGGGTTGGGTAACAGGGGTGGTCCTCAATCCTGGTTGGACTTAGGATGCCCATTATAACAAGGCCCTAGTTCGGGCCGCGTTAATAAATCTCTAGCAAAAAAGATGGATTGAGTTGTTAAAGGACTATGGCATAAGTCTCCTCTACCACCTAGGTAAAGCTAATGTGGTTGCTAATGCTCTTAGATAGTTGTCCAAGGGAAGCTCATCTCAGGTGGATGAGGAGATGCAAGACTTGGTGAACGTTATTCACTATTTATCTAATCTAGGAGTCCATCTCATAGATTTCGAGAATGGTGGTGTGATTGTTCAAGAGGTGGCAAACTCATCTCTTGGAGCAGAGGTAAAAGAAAAGCAAATACTGACTATGTCTTGGTGCAAATCAAGAATGATGTGGGTAAAAAGAAGGTGATGATTTTTTAGATTGGCCGTGATGGTATCTTAAGGTACAAAGGTAGATTATGTGTTCCTGATGTTGATGGGTTGCGGGAAAGAATTTTTGCTGAAGCTCATAAGTTGCGTAATACGGTTTATCTTGTTTCAACAAAAATGTATCACGATCTCAAGGAGAATTATTGGTGGAATAATATGAAGTGAGATATGGTCAATTTCATAGCTAAGTGCATCATATGTCAGCAAGTGAAGATGGAGCACATTAGGCCCGACGGGTTGACTCAAGAGATTGAACTATCAGTATAGAAATGGGAAATAATTAATATGGATTTTGTTACTAGTATTCTGCTGTCTCATTAGTAATTTTATTTGATTTGGGTCATCATAGAGAGGATGACTATGTCCGCTCATTTCTTGCTAGTGAGGATAAAGTTTTCTACTATGGACAATGCAACATTATATATATCAAAGAGATAGTGAAGGTGCATGGTGCATCGATTTTTATAATTTCTGATCGAGGTACTTAATTCTCATCTCATTTTAAGAGGTTGTTCCAGCGAGGTTTGGGGACTAAGGAAATTGTTAATACCGCTTTCTACCTGTAGACGGATAGGCAAGCAGAAAGGATAATTCAGGTCTTAGAAAATATGTTTTGGACTTGTGTATTTAACTATGGTGGTAGTTGGGTTGATCACTTACCTCTCATATTATTTGCCTACAATAATAGTTATCACTCTAGAATTGGTATGGGTTCGTTAGGCCTTCTATGATAGGAGGTATAGGTCTCCTATTAGATGGTTTAATGTTGGCGAAAAGAAATTATTTGTCACTGATTTTGTTCACTAGGCCATGAAGATGGTGAAGGTGATTTAGGATAGGATTAAGACCTCCCAAAGTAGCTAAAAGTCCTATGTGGACGTGAGACGAAGGGATCTGGAAATTAATACTGATGATTAGGTATGCTTGATAGTGTCTCCCATGAAGGGAGTGATTCGGTTTTGAAGGAAGGGGAAGCTCAGTCGCCGTTATGTTAGTTCGTACTTGGTTTTAAAGAGGGTTGGTAGTGTTGCATATGAATTGGGGTTTCCTTCTAGTTTGTGATCTATTCATTCGGTGTTTAATGTTTTAATGTTGAGAAAGTGCGTGGGTGATCCTTCTATGATTGTTCCTTTGGAAAGTATGGGCATTTTGAATTCTTTTTCCTATGAGAAAGTCCTGATTGAGATTTCGGATCGGCAAGTCCATTGGTTGCAAACCAAGGATGTGGCTTCGATAAAGGTTCTTTGGAGAAACCAAAAGGTTGAGGAAGCTACTTGGGAAGCCATAGAGGACATGAAGTCCAATTATCTATTCTTGTTCCCCATTTTGGATAATCATGCTTGCATATGTGTATTCCTTAACATTCTTGTATTTTTGCCTTTGTTAAGGAAAATTGTAATTTCCTTGGTATCTTTATTTTTTTTGTCTTTGTTAAAGGTAGGTGTGGTTGTGTTTGGGGTTAAATCATGCTATTAAGTGCCTTGTCCTATCATTCGCGGACGAATGATGCTACAGGGGGCAATATGTAACTCCTCGGGTTTTTTGTCCTTGAAAAATTATGAAATTTTATCCTTAGTACCCTGACTATAACTTACCCTACTATTCGTAGGGAGTCTTGATGAGTCGTTGGACCCAACTGTAACCTAAACAGTATATGTGTCACTGAGTTCTGCTCTGATTATGAGTGGCTCACTAGGAGTCGTAAAGACTCATTATGAGTCATTGGAAGCCAATCGTAGGATGTCCAGTGTATACCCCTAGTGTGTTCAGTGTTGACTTTGATTATCCCCTAGGAGTCGTAGGGTCCTATTATGAGTTGTATTAGTTGATTCGTAGGATCAAAAGAGTGTGAGTGCCCTGGGGAATGTCTTGGCTATGACTTGTTATGATGAGTCGTAATGAGTCCCTATGAGTCGTATGGTGCCCCGTAGTTACTGACGACGAAATTTCAGCTTTTAATTTGAGGGCACATTGGACAATTCCTTTCTTAACCAATTATGATCCCTTATTAATAACACACTAAAGGGGGTTATTTCTCATTCATAACGTAACCAAACACTCTCAGAATACTCTCAAGCAAGATACATAGGTTTTCCAAGAAGTAGGACATCCAAGGGCTTAAGGGTTGAATTCTTTGCGTGAAACTTGTTATTTCAGGCATGTTACTCTTTCCTAATTTCTAATTTGTTAGATTCATATGTTTTAAAGTGTTTTTCATATGGTATTGATATTGGTTTTGAAACATGGGTTGATGGTTTTTAATACTTATTGTTGAATAATGTTTCCCATAGTTTACATATGACTGCTCATGCTTAAATTATGGTTTTGAATTTGTGGGGTCCATGGGTATGGTTATTTAGATAGGGGATTGTGATTTCCCTCAGCTTGTGACTTTTGTAGTTATGACCTCAACCCTATATTGAGAAATTGATTTTGAATATGAAAAATATGCACATTGAACTACTCTTGAATTATTGCATGATGTGAAAGGTTAACGAAGCATAATGATTTTTAATTGAACCTTATGGGTTGTGTAATTCTCCAAGCTAATGTATAATTGAACCAAGGGGGATATAAATTCATAAAATAATGAAATTATTTTGGCATGTTGATGTTACATTGCAAGTGTAACTGGTATAACGATACCAATAATGTATGCCTAAATGTGTATCATGGTTAAATGCATGGGAAAGGGTGTTAATTGTTTTAATTGGGATTTAATGATGGTTTTATAGCTGAGTCGTTAAAGTGGAGGTCTCAAGGGACCAATACTTGATACCGCAGTTACTGACGCGGGGGTGTAAATGACTTGGTGGTTCGAGTCCCCTATATTATTATCATATAATCGGGAGGTTTGAGTTTCCCATATTATATTACATGATTTGGTGCTTGTGATACCTTGATGTGCTGGGAAGTTCAAGTCCTTTATAGTGCATATGTATATGCTTTTATTCGTGCAGCCACACGCACTAGGGCCCTACTAGTTGTGAATGAGCTGGGCTTATATAGACCGTGGGTGCCTTTTTATGTTATGACGGTTGAGCTACACAATCCAAGCAAAGTTTTAAAGTGCATGCTGAGCCTTGTTCCCTATCTCGACATATACTTATATATGTATTACAATGTGATTCATATGGTATTAAAATGACTAAACATGACGTTATTTCATCCCTTATCCCTGAGTTACATGCAAGTTTTCACTCACTAACTATCTCCCGATGTTGTATCCCCACGTGATGTAGGAACCAGAGATACTTTTACATTTTCTATACAGAGCTATGTGGATCAGCTCAGCTCGTCGGTTCGTTGTGGTGAAGTGTGATGTGCCGTGGAAACATGGCATATTCGATGCTTAAAACAAGGAATTTATGCTTGGACTTAGGTTATCTTGTTAGATATGATGTGGTCTTGCATGTTGTTATAGGGGAAAAAGGTTAACATTGGTGTTGGACTAAAGAGATAAAAGAAAAGCCTGAAAAAGCTGATAAACTGGTCAGGCTTTGAGTCATTAAGACACTATACAACTCTAAGCTAACTCGTTATGATACCAAAAGCAACAAAGAAGTGCATAAACTAAGTAAAGAGTGACTACAACTTGTAAGATGTGTCTATAAGTCACCGATAACAATCATAGAGTGAGAAAAAGCAAAGTTAAAGCCTAGAGGTGAAGTCTTAGAAGACTATGAGTTATAAGGTCAGACTATGACTCATAGTGGGAAATAGTAAAGAGACCAGTGTTCAAAGCCCTGAAGTTCAAGGCTCAACTAATGACGAGTGAAGGCCATGAGTCATAAAAACTCACCACGACTCGTGGTGACGAGTCTTAAATATAATAGTAGCCTGAAGCCTGGCGGATCAAAGTTCACTAGAGTGCTGACGACAAGTTGAAGATGACTCGTAAGGGGATGTTACGAGTCGTAACGATCACTGACTTACTTTTCCTATTTCATTTTTATTAGGATTTATTTTATTATTTTGAGATACTCCAAATACCTTAGGGTTATTCCGTTATTAGGTTACACACTTTTACATTACTTTGAATTCTTTTAGAATACTTTAACCATTGAGATTTTGTTCTTGAGATTTTGTGTTCGTACCCAATTGGAGACTTTGGATTTTCTCTCTATCATTATTGTGGAATTAATTACATATGTTATTTCTTGATTATCATGGATTTTTTCATGAACATGAGCGACTAATTTCCTTGACTAAAGTTATGGAAACCCTGGCGAATTAGCTATGTAAGGAAAGTAGAAGATTCATCTATTTGACCGTCATTGCATATACTGCAATCTTCTTCGTATTTATTGAACCCAAGATTTTGCATAGGCTTAGGGATTGGCTATAATTTAGAATGTCCTCACAAGGGAGTTCAGGATTGAAAATAAAATAAAATTACAATAGTAATTTGAGGCTACCAACCCTCATTTAATCAACTCGAGACTCAAAAGGTGAGTGTTGTACTGAGCTTTGAGACAAGGGAAAGCAAGGCATCACCCTGAGAGTCACAAGGTAAAGGTTGAAATTTATCAATGTTCAAAAGATGATTGATAGTACATAGCTTGTCAACTTTTCATGCAGAGCAAGAGGGTAGTTGGATTGAGTACAAAAATCTTACGTAGTTGTGAAGCCAGGGGAAATACATCCCTAGTGTTTGTCTTCTATTGTTTACAAACTCAAAAATTCAAGTTATGTTACTTGTTTCTTTTGACATCAAATTCCCCCCATTTACTTTTCTTCATGCTCGTGGATTTTCTCAAGTTTGAGATACTGTTCAATGTTTTCCCTGTGGGTTCGACCCTAACCTGGTTTGGATTACTATATTTGACATCAACCACAATACTTCTTTTAAGGTTAGTTTTGGACGACATCAAATTTTGGCACCGTTTTCAGGGGATACGATTTCAGAGTTCTTTAATGAAGTTGTTAGAGTTCTCGGGTTTTATTTCTTTTGTTTTATTTGTTTTGTTTCCTACTCTTTTTTAGATGACAACCGAGCCAGAGAAAGTATAGAGTGATGATGGCTCCTTATTTATTGATCCTTTTCCTTTGAATATGGGGCATTATGGTGGAAGTGTGACAAATGTAGTTTGTGAGCACAAGGATAGCCTGTTGGAAGTAGTGACACACCTTTCCCACAACAATTATTTGATTATAAAAAGGGTTGTTAGGATTGGCTGGGATATCTATTACTTACAAGTATAATTGGATGCAAAAGCTGCTATATGTAACGCCCAGCAGAATAGTTATGGGTGGTGTAAGACTAAAAGATTTCTGAAAAGCTAACTGGAGGAGCTAAAATTAGAGGACTCAAAAATAGCTCATGCTGTTATGAATACTGTCACACTAAAGGAGCACGTACTAGAGATGTGGCAATGTAAAGAAGGATGCAATTCCTGAGTTGGGGCATATTGGAATTCATTCAAAGTATTTTTCCATATTTTGTTTGGATAGTCAGATCTTGGTCGAGCCATCTAAACCTGAAGAAGAGTACAACGAGGAGGAAACATATGTCTATATTCTTGAATTTGTTAAGCCAGAATAAAAGAACTACATTCCTCACATAAGAGCAAAGAAGTACAACATGCCTCATCTATTTCTTGGGTCTTTTATTTTTATACCTCCCCCTGGAGCATAATGGGAAATTAATAACAATTAGGGGTGAAATTCATAAGTTAAAGTGGTTCTTGAAATGGACCTTGGTGAAGTCTGAGTAACAAAGGCACTTATGTCGTGACTCGATGTTAAATCAAGTGCTGCATAGGAGGCAACCCATAGGGTTGGTTGGTGAAGTATGAGTATCAAACTTAGCCATATAGTGCTGCGACGTTAAATGAGGCACTGCATGGGAGGCAACCCATGTTTTGTACTTAATAAATTATAGGGTAATATGTGTGTTCAGTGTGCAGGGCTAAAGACTGCGAGAGTTAGCTAGAAATTTGTAGAAATCAAGTCATACGGCTGCTTTACGAGTCGTTACCTGATGTTACGAGTCATGAGAAAATGTCGTATAAACCTGGAACTTATACCACCCAGGTATTTGGTCTCTGGAGTCCTCATAACTCTCAAAACAAGTCGTAGCCTCTGGTTATAATTCATCACCTAGATTCGTAATAACAAGGGGACCCAGGTAAGGTTCCCATTATTTACAAAGGGAGTTCAAGACCAAGTTGTGATTATGAGTCATACCCATGACTCATAATCAAGCCCGATACTTAAGTCATCATGAGTCGAGCTGACCCTAAATTACTAATTAAAACAAAAGGGCACCCAAATTGGGGACCCGATTCTCAAATCCTCAAACTCCCTCCATTTCTCTCAACTATCAAAGCTAAAAAACGCTCTACTTTTATTCCTAAAAACAAGAATTAAGTAAGATTTATCCTCCCAAGTTTTGAAAGTCTCAAGAATAGGGCACAAGTTGATTGAAGAAAAACAATCCAATTTCTTCCCACTTAACTTATTTCCTAAAAATGGTTGAAGTTTCTTGGATTTCTTAAGTTAATAGTTGTACAAATTAGTGATTTAACCTTATTCTTGAGAATTGTGCATTGAAGAATATTATTGGGAGTGAAAGTAGGCTTTGTGTTTGAAAATTATGATTAGGAATGATTATGTGGAGTATTAGTTTGTCAATTAATAAAAATTTATGTGATGGGATAAAGTATTGGAACAACTCAAGTCTATTCCCCTATGTTACAGTGGGTACGAGCTTCCAAACAACTTGTATAACACTTAACGAGTCATTATGACACTTGTAACCATTGATAACATGAACGATTAGAGGATGATAGGTTCTGGTAACTTTATGAATGACCCAAATGAGTCGCATTCAATCCTTACGACTCATATTTGGGAGTCATGATGACTGGAGAAATTAATGCATAGTGTGATATCTTTTTAGTCAGCTTATAAGTGTTGGTGATGAGTTGTAACTAACATTACAACTCGTTAGGAAGACTCATAACATGACAGTAAACATTGATATATACACTGTCCATCTTATGACTCATATAACTTAGTCGTACCCAGTGACTATGACTCAGACCCCTCAAATGTAATGAGTCCAATAAAGGCACAATAATACCAAATTTGCTTATTTTTCTTTTCTCTTCATAGAAGTCACTAATTGGTCTTATGCAAATAGGTTCAAATGGCTCCAAAAGGTGACTCATCATCCAAGGAAATCCTAAAAAATAAAACCAAGAAGAAACCTGCCCTGAAGTCCGACTACTAGTTAAGAAATACAGACACCAATGAATCAAGCAGTGACCTCATAGAATACCCACTAAAGGGGAAGCAGACCCAAGAGAGAAATGACCTCGAGGAAAGAAAATAGTCACAAAGAACGATACACCTCTAAGAGGGCCAAGAATGAAAAATCCTAGAACTTCCCCACCACACTCAACATTATCTTCTGATGACGATAATGAGGATGATGATAAAGAAGAAAATGATGATGGAGTTGGTGAAGAAGAATCGAGCTTTTATGAGGTAGATTCTGAGAGTGAAAGAGAGAAACATGTTACCCCCATTGATCTTCAGCCACCACCACCACCTCAGTTATCTATTAAACCTACTCCAATTCCCATCGTTGAATGGTAGGGGTACCCTAAAATATAGGATACCCATAATGAGGAGAGAGAAGAAAATTTAGCCACGAGAAAACATAAGAAGGGGGATATATCTGGAGAAGAGTTTAACTACTGTAGGCATGTCTTTAATGCCTGAGTTCGAGGCTCAGTTCCAATAATACTAGTTTCTATGGATGACCACAACACTTGGCAAATTCAGTCTTGTAATAGCGTGGGAGTTCTATGCAGCCTATAGGGAGAACTAAAGAGGTAATACGCACAGAGCAAATTGTGTAAGGGTGGTGATCCAATCACATCACTGAATATTCATGGAGTTTGGGTGAACATTTCTCCACAGACTATCTTAAGATTCTTGCACGGACCTGATTTCCAACCACCAGTGAATACGGCTAAAATAGAGTATTGTAGGAGGAAATACGCAAGATAACTAGGAAAAAATTGGGTACTATAGACAAGATGATGACCTTCCAGTGGATAACAAGTCTAATTTCTATAAATAGAGATAAAGCAAGTTGGATGGTTGGTGGTCCGGGAGTAAACTCTCAGGAGATTGCCAAGAACACGTTGAATTTTGAGGCAAAGACATGGTGGACCTTGGCCAAACATAGATTATGTCCCACAATTAGGGAGAATATTCTGAGACAAATCCATGCTACATTGATAGCTATATTCATGGTAGGATATGAGTTTATGTTGCACAGTTTATCACTAGAGAGATACGAGATTGAGCTATTGGTACTGATGTGATTTTAGCATACCCATCCCTACTTACTTAGATATGCTTGGAAGCAGGGGTGTAGGTTCTTCTAGACATGGATAAATTCATTGAACTAAAGAACACCACATATTTGGGGCTCGTTCTAGACAATGCACTTCTATGACTAGGCAGGTAAAATAAGGAGCAACGAAAATGGTTGAGATACTATAGACTAGAGATACCCAGGGTGACACTACTGCTGGATTTACTAAGGTAGATGGCACTCAGCCTAATGGTGGTCTAGCTTAGACCCAACATTTTTATTTAGTGGGTATATCCAGTACTATAACCCCTATATAGACCGAGGCATCATATCCTTCCATGTCCAAATCTATCCTAATAGGATATGTGGTTATTACATAGGCTATGTGGAATAAAGTGATGAAAAGATTGAGCATGTTTGAGAAAAAAGTAAGTTTGATGGTGTTGAGAGTAAAACCCTGGGTTGATAACAGACTGGATGAGCAAAATGCACGGGTATAGAAGAGGATGGATGCTTTTAAGATGAGGCTCACTTATCATCTTAGAGGTGCCTAAGCTCTTGATTTAGCATGGATGAAGGATGAAATAACTAAATTATGAAAGTTGGTAATGAGTTGCACGAGAGGACAATTTTCCTATACTGGTTTAAAAGATATCAAGTCAAAAGAAGAGATTGAAAATATTTGAGGTATCAAAGGTGAAGAAAAAGGTATTGAGCAAGTAGGAAAAGAAAAAACAATAATAAAGCACTGACAAAAAGAATATTGAGCCAGCAAAAAGAGCAAGTATACAAAGTAAGAAGGACTGATCGGTAAGGGTCCAGGAGCAGGATGCTGGTATTTTGAGATCGGCTACAAATGTTGAGAGGGGAAGAAATACAACCATGATACTTGATATACTATTGAACACACCAGCTATAAAAGTACCTACTGCAGACAGTCTTGACAGCTAATGGGACTTTTGTTAAGGAGAGTGAGGCCCAATCTGAGGGTCCCCATGATGATCCAGTCTGAGCAGGTGCCTAGGGAACCAAAATATATCCTCGATGCTAGTTTTATATTTTTAAATACACTGGGGAAATGCACAGGTTTTAGTTGGGGTAAGGGGTGTACCATATTCACCATAAGTTATGGTTAGGGTGTTTGAAATCCCATAAGCCACAGTTTGAAAAAAAATTATCAACTGGTATATTGCATGTTTTAAATTATGTTTTGTGTTTTTGTGTTGTGTGATGTTCAAAGTCAGAAGAAAATATGTACTTAAGGCAGTAGACATATTTTGAATGATTGTGATGAATTTGTGGAAGCTGTTTTGGAAAAAATTAGCACCCCTCCTAAATTTTTGCTAATTATGTGATATGTGTATATGTTAGGGATAACTGTGAATTCGATAAGGGCATTAGAATTAGGGACAGAACAACTCTAGCAAACAATTGCAAAACTGGATAAGTTGTAACTAGCAATGTAACCCTATACGATGTGTATGAGGCGTTACCTAGTTATCGGTGTATATAGAGTCCAGAACTTGCCTAGTTTCTCTTACCTAGGTTCTAGGGTGGTCAGTTAAAAATAGGAGGGGGAGTAATGCGTTATGAACTAAAGTTGAAAATTACTTCTGAATGTGTCTTAGGATCTTCCTATTTAAGCAAAGTGTTTCTATATTTTTGATTTTTGGTTTTGCTTGGGCACATAAAAGTATTCTAAGTTGAGGGTGTTGATGTGCTATGGAAACATGGCTCATTCGATGCTTCAAAAGAGCAATTTATGCTTGGACTTAGGTTATCTGGTTGGATATGATGCAGTCTTATATGTGGTTACCGAGAAAATGCTTAACATTGGTGTTGGACTAAGAAGATGGAAAAAGGCCTGAAAAAGCTGATAAACTGGTTAGTCTATGAGTCATTAAGACACTATACGACTCATAGCCATAGTCGTTAGGATACCAAAAACAAGGGTGAAGTTGAGAAACCAAGTGAAGAGTGACTATGACTCGTAAGATATGGCTACGAGTCATGGAGAACAATTATAAAGTGAGCAAAACCAAAGTAAAAGTCAAGAGGTAATGTCATAGAAAGCTACTAGTCGTAAGGTCAGTCTACGACTCGTAGTGGGAAATCGTAAAGAGAACAGTGTTCAAAGAACTGAAGTTTAAGGCTCAAGTGATAACGAGTGAGGGACATAGTTCGTAAGGACTCACTAAGATTCGTGGTAATGAGTCATAAAGACAATAGTAGCCTGTAGCTTGGGAGATCAAAGTTCACTGGAATGATGACGATAAGCTAAAGATGACTCACAAAGAGATGTTACGAGTCGTAATGATCATCCACTTACTTTTACTATTTAATTTTTATTAGGATTTGTTTATTTTTTTAAGATATTATAAATACCTTAGGGTTATTCCTTTATTAGGTTACACATTTTTACATTACTTTTGATACTTTTAGTATACTTTGATGATTGAAATTTTGTTCTTAAGATTTTGGGTTTGCATTCAATTGGAGACTTTGGAATTTCTCTCTTTCATTATTGTGCTGTTAATTACATGTGTTCTTTGTTGATTATAATGAATTGTTGCATGAACATGAGCGGATAATTTCCTTGACTAGGTTGTGGGAACCCTAGGGGATTATCTATGTAAAGGAAGTAAGAGATTCATCTTTTCGACAATCATTGCATGTATTACAATATTATTTATATTTATTAAGCCCAAGATGCTCCAGAGGCTTGGGGATTGCCTGTATGTGAGAACTTCCTCACAAGGGAGTTCAAGATTAGGAAAAGAAGATTACAACAGTGATTTATGGATACCAAATCAATTTGAGACTAAAAAATAAGAGTTGTACTAAGATTAAATACAAGGGATAGCAAGGTAACACAGTGAGATTCACAAGGTAAAGGGTGAAATCCAACAATACATTTACAAGATGATTAATAGTGTATAAAATGTGAACTTTATGCAAAGAGTAGGAGGGTAGGTGGATTGAGTACGAGAATCTTACATAGTTGTGAATCCAGGGGGAACACAGTCCTAGTGTTCCTCTTATATTATTTAAAAACTCAAGCATTTGAGTTCTGTTACTTGTTACTTTTGACTTCAAATTCCCCCATTTACTTTTCTGCATTGCTCGTGGATTTTATCATGTTTGAGATACTATTCAACATTTTCCCTGTGGGTTCAAACCTAACATAGTTTGGTTTCTATATTTGACATCAACTACAACATACTTCTTTGGAGGTTAGTTTTGGGTGCCATCAAAGTGGTGAGCATCTATTCTCCAAAAAGATTAGGCATTTCATCTATATTCCATTCTTTGATTTGAGTTGATAGTTTTCATTATCATTAACATTATCATTGTCATTATTAAAGTCGGGGACATATTTGACCAAGATTAGATTTTGGAGTTTCTTTAGAAGGCTTTGTTGGATTACAGAAAACTTAGCTAATGTTTGTAGGTTGATTGGCTGGTTACCGATTGTCGATTATATATGTGATTTAAATATCATTAGCTTTATTATTATGCTAACTTTTTATCTATATGGAATTTATCTGATATTGGAGATATTATATTCACTTTGTTAGGTACAGGGAGTGGTCTCCAGTCCATGTGGTACTTGAGATACGGTTAGGCCCTAGTTTAGCTCGTGACAAAAGGATAGGAGGTTGGTCAGGTGCCCAGCCAAGTGGAGCATGTAGTCAGTTGTATAGACCCGAGGCTGAACTTTTGATGCTGTTGTTGTAGGTATAATTTTAGTATGCTACCATTCTATCCTTTCCTTATTTGATTCGGGATCCACTTATTATTACGTATCTTCTTATTATGCACCATGGTTAGAATTTGTCTTGTGACCTATTATATGTGCCATTGTGCATATCTACTCTTATGGGTGATTGTTTAGTAGTGGATCGAGTTCCTAGATCATGTGTTGTGACTATTAGTGATGTTAATACTTATGCTTATCTTATTATTCTAGATATGGTGGGTTTTGATGTGATTCTAGGCATGGACTGGTTATCCCACTATCTTTCGGTCATGGATTTTTTTGCAAAGACCTTTATGTTAGCCATGACTAATGTACCTCAGTCATGTGGTTAAGAGGCTTATTTCGAGGGGTTGCGAGTCTTATCTTACTTTTATTTGTTCTACTAGTATGGAAAGTCCATCACTTGACTTTGTCCCTGTTGTTTGTGAGTTTCCTGATGTGTTCCCTATGAACTTGCCTAGTATTTGTCTTGTCTGTTAGATTGTATTTTCTATTAACCTCGAGTCTAGTACCTGACCTATTTTTATAATATCTTACCATCTGGCTCTTGTCGAGATTAAGGTGCTAAATTCTTAGCTTTAGGACTTTCTTGGTATGGGTTATATCATACAAATATGTCTTCTTAGGGATCTCCTATATTATTTATAAAGAAGAAAGATGGATCATGTGTATGTGTATCGTTTAAAGACAGTTTAATAAGGTGACAGTGAAGAACCGTTATCCTATGCCTCACATGATGGTTTGTTTTACCAACTTTTGGGTGAGACAATGTTTTCTAAGATTGATTGAGATCTGGGTACCATCTGTTAAGGATTTTGGCTCAAGATATCTCTAAGAAAAACATTAGGATCGGTTATGATCATTATGATTCTGTAGTGATGTCTTTTGGGTTGATTAATAACCCAGCCGCATTTATGGATTTTATGAACCGAGTATACAGGCCTTATTTGGATTCCTTCATGATTGTGTTCATCAATGACATCCTTCTATATTCAGGCAGTAGAGAGGATCATGCACAGTATTTAAGGATTGTGCTCCAGACTTTGAGAGATCATGCGCTTTTTACTAAATTCTCTAAGTATGAGCTTTTACTTGAGTCAATGACATTCCTTGGGCATGTGGTGTCTAAGTATTGTATTATGGTAGAACAAACCAATATTGTGGCAATTCGTGATTGGCCTATACCTACACCTCCGACTGAGGTTCGTAGTTTCATTTATTTGGCTGGTTATTATAGACGATTCGTCGAGGGTTTTGCTACTATTTTAGCCCCTATAACTAGAATAACTCGGAAGGAAGTTCCTTTTTTATAGTCCAAGGAGTATGAGTCAAGCTTTAGTAAGCTCAAGGATTTTCTTACTTCAGCTTGTATTTTACCTCTTCTTTTTGAGGGTGAGGGATTCACCATATTTTGTGATGCTTCTAGTGTCAGTTTGGGTTGTGTATTGATACCGCAAGGTCGTGTTATTGCTTATTCTTCTAGACAGCTTAAGGTACACGAGTGCAACTACCTCACTCATGATTTGGAGTTGGCGGTAGTAGTTTTCGTGCTTAAGATTTTGAGGTATTATTTTTATGGTGTGCATTATGAGATTTTAACGGATACCGCAAGGTCGTGTTATTGCAACTACCTCACTCATGATTTGGAGTTGGCGGCAGTAGTTTTTGTGCTTAAGATTTTGAGGCATTACTTTTATGGTGTACATTATGATACCGCAAGGTCGTGTTGTTGCTTATTCTTCTAGACAGCTTAAGGTGCACAAGTGCAACTACCTCACTCATGATTTGGAGTTGGCGGCAGTAGTTTTCGTGCTTAAGATTTTGAGGTATTATTTTTATGGTGTGCATTATGAGATTTTAACTGATCATGTCACTCTTCAACATTTCATGACCTCTAGGGAACTTAATTCTAGACAACATAGATGGATGGAGTTGCTTAAGGACTATGATATTTTGATCTTATATCATTCATGGAAGGCTAATATGATAGCAGATTCCTTGAGTCGAAAGGCAGTAAGTATGGGTAGCTTGGCTTTTATATCAGCTTCTAAAAGGCCGTTGGTATAAAATAGTTAGTCCTGAGCCAACTTAATGGTTCGGCTTGATATTTCAGACCTTAGGTAGATTTTGGCTAGTGTAGAGGTACGGTCCTTGCTATTTTGGCAGATTTGAGATCGTTAGTTTAAGGATAGTAAGCTTTACTCCATCGTGATCAGGTGTTGAGTAGGGAGTCTGAGAGGAACGCCTTAGATTTTGAGGGTGTTTTGATATTTGATGGCCATATTAGTGTTCTTAGGATTGGTGACTTGATTCAATTAATTTTGCATGAGGCTCACAACTCTAGATATTCCATTAAGCTATCACAACCATGATTTATAAAGATTTGAGACAACATTATTAATAGAGAAAAATGGAGAGAGATGTGACAGACTTTAAAGCTAGTCCCTCATGTTGTCAGTATTTAAAGGCCTGGTGGTTTAACTTAGAGGTTACCCATTCTCGAGTGCAAATTGGAGCGGATTACATTGATTTCATTAGTGGTTTGCCTCGCACTTCCCATGGGTCTGATGGTATTTCAGTCATCGTAGATTATTTGACCAAGTCAACATATTTCATTTCTATTTAAATGTCCGTCAATGTTGAGAGATTGGCCCATATCTATGTTTGGAAGGTAATCCTTTTGCATGGTTGACCATTTCTATCATTTCAAACCTTGGTTTTATGTTTCACTTCAAGATTTTGGAGAGTTTTTAAGGAGGAATTGGGCACTCGAGTGGATCTGAGTACTGCCTTTCATCCACAGACAAATGGTCAATTTGAGCTGATTATTTAGGTGCTAAATGAGAGGATCTAAGCCTGTGTTATGAATTTTGGAGTCCAATGGGAGCAATATTTAGCCTTTGTAGAGTTCACATATTATAGCAGCTATCAAATGAGTTTTGAGATGGCATTTTTGAGGCTTTGTATAGTAGGAGATGTTGTTCTCCGATTAGATGGTTTGAAACTTCTGAGGTTAGGCCTCGTGGTGATGATTTTCTTCAGGAGTCACTATATAGAGTCTGGGTGATTCAAGATATGTTGTGAGTAGCTCAGAGTTGGTAGAAGGCCTTTGCAGATGGCAGGTTTCGTGCCTTAAGATTTGGAGTTATTGATAGTGTATTCCTCCCTGTTTTGCCTATGAAGGGTGTCATGAGTTTTAGGAGGAAGGGAAAGCTAAGTCCTAGATATATTTGGGTGTTTTGATATTCTTTGTGCGATTGGTGTGGTGGCTTGTGAATGAACTCTACCGCCAGATTTTTCTATTATTCATCATGTTTTCTATGTCTCCATGTTGCAGCGATATAGTATTGATCCTTCTCATGTGCTTACATGGGACTCAGTCCAATTAGATGAGTATTTGACATTCGTAGAGGAGTCGGTGCTAATTTTGGATAGTGATGTTAAGTAGTTACGCACTAGGGAGATTCTTATAGTTAAAGTTCAGTAGAGGCATTCCCCAGTAGAGGAGGACACTTGGGAGATGGAGAGAGATATGTGGATACAGTATCCCCACCTGTTCAAGAATTCAGGTATATCCTAATCCTTAACTTTTGCGGATGAAAGTTCCTTTAGTAGTGAATATAGTAATATCCATTTGGTTTATTTTGCATATTTTCACTTATTTTCACCATTAGAGTTTCTCTGTAGCTACCCTAAGTTATTTATGACTTGCTGGAGTTGGCAGTTCAGTTATTGGAAAGTTCATTTATTTTTAGAGCCAATTCCCTGTCTTAAAGTCTTTATTAGTTCCAAATGGAAACCTAGTAAAAACTTTAGTTTAATGATCTCATATGCAAATTTCGACTGCACCAATAACACCTGAATGTCAATTTTAGGCTAAGTGAACCTTTGTTTCTGGTCTTGAGGCACTTGAGCTTATTTTTACCTATTGGTCAAAGAGTTAAGGAAATTAAATATAGGTGTAGGATTCACATTTGGTCAAAATAACCTCATGCAGAAATTATGAGTGCACCATCGCATCTGAAACATTGAATTTGGCGTGGTTACATAATTCATTTTAGTATATGGGTTTCCGGATGAATCTCGAGGGTTTAATGGAAACTTGGAAGATTTTTCAAGTATCATCTGTCATCTGGTGTAGCTGCGATTGCTAGCCAAGGGCCGTAATTGCGGTACCCTAGCAGTGAAAGTAGTGCGATCGCGGAGGGCATATTGCAATCATAACTAGCCTGTGCAGCTCCAAAGTGTTGCGATTGCAAAAGAAAGTATTTCAATCGCATCATCTGATCTGATGCCGTAAATTGTGATTTCAAGTTCGGGTCCACAATGGCGGGACCCAAGTACTTGGTATGTGTTTAAATAGACCCTAAATATCGCGAATTCATACATTTCTCACACCCTTTCTTGAGATAATAAACCCTAAATAGTGTGATAACTCAAAATTAAGACTTGTGGGTGATTTGGTAGCTTGATTAACATTTATTTCTGCGATTATCTTTAGATCTGAGGTAAGAATTTACCCTTTTCTTGGTGGATTTTATTGATTTCTTGCTCAAAATCCCAAAACCTTTAGGGCTTGATTTTAGCCCCAATTCAACTTGATTTTTACCCATTTTTGAGGGTACTGATTCTTTGAGCTTGTAAGAATGTTTGGTTAGTTTCAGAAACATGATTTTTGCAAGTGGAACCCACATGGGGTTTGTTTGATGTTTGGACCTAAAGCAAAATAGAGAAATATGGGTATTGTTATTCTCGTATTGATAAGTAGAATGTGTTTATGATAGCGTAGAATATTTGGGAGCCTTTCTAAAAAGGAAAAATGGTGGTTTAGCGGTTCTTTGAGTATTCTATGGAATCGAGGTATGCTACGTCTATCCCTTGTTATATTGAGATATTTCGTAGTATTCTTATGGTATTATGTTAGATGTCGGGTGGGTTTTAGGTGTTGGATTGACGAAGACTTGGGTTAGTTGGACAATTTAGGCAATTTTGAAGTTGTAGAGTTGAAACATTTGATTTACTTTCTTGAGCCTTAGGTGAGTTGGACTTCATTCCTCATGTTACACATGTGAATTCCTTAGATCAATCAAGATTTAGTAAAAACTTCTCTTTCTCTAGTCACTCATTCTTAGGGTAAGATTGGCCTTAGTAGCTTACACTAATGAAGGTTTCTTTAGTTTCCAATGGACTTAGTTAATGTGTTTGGGAAAGATCTTTACCTTAAGTCTAATTGTGGCTTGTTTAATATCTAAAAGAAGATATTAGATACCTTAAACATAGTTTGAGTAGAATTTGCCTAAATGGAACTTGAGGATTAAGAGTGGACTCTTAATGCACTATATGCTATGACACATGTTAGTTTTTGTAAGCCTTTACGCTTATTAGACTCTTGGAAAATGCACATCGAGGCAATATATAAAAATCTTAATACTAGATGTCATGTTGGTTAATGTGAGGGTTGATGCCTATTGATTATGTAATTATTTATGCTATTGATAATGCTATTCATGATGTTAATTATACATATATATACCCAATTTGAATCCAGAAGATGATAATGCTATTGATTATTTACCTATTTAAGTTTGTTAATTAATTATATTTATCAGTTTGAGTCCAACTATTGATTATATTTACTGATCGATTTCGGCTATTGATCATAGTTACCGGTTTGAGTTCGAATATGTATATTATGCTATGATGATATACTTCTAATGATTAACGATATTGGGTGTGAGATTAAATGTAGCAATTCGGCTAAGTTGGAAAATAAGGAGATTGTTATAATGTGTCATGACATAAATGGACTCTACTGGTAAAATAACTAGTTGACAAATTATGCTTAGTTGATAAATTATGACTATTGGATACATGATGACTAGCCGATAAATGAATCAATGATAAGAGATGGATAGTTGATTAATGGACTAGTGTATAAATGATAATAAGGTTTCCATGTTGGTAAATAGTGAAATGATGGTTAATTAACGAGTTGGTTATTTGTAAGAGATGAATGGTTGTTTTATTCTATCTTTGAGTGTACTCTCTATGCATATAGGAGTTTTTGATGATTTATTTACTTTCCACACCAATTGGCATATGGGAGCCAATTTTGTAGTCATGACTGTATGGATTGATACTTTATGTTATGTTATAACTCCTATTTATTTTCTTATCTATGCACAACGATGTCAGAGCTATTTTAGGTTTGTCTATACCTTGACTTAGTTATGTTATTTTGCATTTTATTATACTTATAACATGATTTAGCTCAGTCGACTGATAATGCCTACTGAGTACCCATTGTTTTGGTATTCATACTACACTTCTGTACCTTTTTGTTGTAGATTCGAGTACTAGCTATTGTCGTTAAATAGTGATTATGCTGTGTTAACATTTTCAGAGATTGGGTAAGCTTTTAGAGTCAGAGTCACCAATTTCCCTCTATCTTTATTTATGCAGTCTATAGTTATTGATCCAAATGTTGTTGACTATTCTAAGTCCTTGAGTTATATTCTTATTAAATTTTCTTGTACTGGATCTACCGGGTCTTGGGATGGTAACTTGTATTTACTGTTTTATCTCTTTAGAACTTTATGCTTATTTATAAGTGTGTAGTTCATTTTCATCAATGATTCATCATTTTCTACCAAATTAACCCAATACATTTAACTCCGGCTTACAGTTTGGCTAACCTATTGGCGGGATAGAGTAGGTGCCATTATTACACTTAAATTGGGCCATGACACAAATATGGTGCTTATTAAGGATATGAGGAACCCCACTGCTCCAGCTCGGGGTTTTGACATTCCAAATATAGTTAGGGGTGCCTAGTTAGTGATTTGTCTGCGTCTAATATCAGTTACTTCATCCTTTGCACCACCAGCCCCCTTTATGGATGACCACTGGATTAAGCCGGATACACATTGATTTCAAATTCACAGTTGGAAGAGATTATGCAAAATTTGCTCTTTCACTACACTAGGATGAAGAAACTAGAGGTTCGGGTTGAAGCTTATGTTAGTGATGAGATTTGGATTATGGTTAGGACAGTGCAAACCTGAATGGTTAGATTTGAGAGACAAGTGATGGCTAGGATTAAGGCAGTATAGGCTCATAACTTGACAGATATTAGGACAGACTTGACTGAGCTTAGGGATGCGATCAAGGTTTTGACTAAGCAAACTGATGTTGCACCTACTCCAACCCTATTGGTGTTTTCACCTTAATATCATGTGGTGGAGGTGAACTCTATAGTCCCTAACTTTTATACTATTGCACCAGTTATTTATTGAGGAATCGGGGGGTGACTTAGAGATCCTAAATAGGCAGAGAGGTGATAAGACTAAAAAATATGATTAAAAAAGTAGAATAAGAAGAAGAACAATAAGAAAAAAAGGGGAAGGTGACTGATTAGACCTCAAAGGTAGTAATTCTGGAGGGGTTGAGATACCACGTACTATAAAGGTGGTTGCACAAGGTGGGGGAGGGGGAAGGGTACAAAGAGTTCCCCCAGATTGACTACTTTTAGTGCACTGACTGCTACTGGTGCCAAGATTCCTGAGAGTTCCATGGCCATAGTTAAGGCCTCTAAAGTGGACAAGACTATTGGTGACCCACCTGCATCTTCACATGATCATAGTTTGCTCGGAGTCTAGCGCACTACATGTATGTACTTTACCCTGCTTTTCACATTTTTATAATCTTTTTAAATAATGACATTGTAGGATTTCAATGTTGGGGGTCTATCACATTCAAGGGTTTTTATTGTCGTGTTTCTTTTCCCTCAGTTAGACTATCATAGTTAAAACCGATATTGTTTCGCTATTTTAATTTTGTTTTTGTGTTGTTTTGTTGTTTCTGTATAACTTAGAGTGAATTAAGAAAGAAATAGTGCGGTCAAGATAAAAAAAGCATGCAAACCTAGTTTGATGTTTAACAATAGTGCCTCTTCATGCAAACTTATTTTGATGTTTTAAAATAATACCCATCATAACATTTTTGATGTCTTGTGATGTAATGTGTTTCCATGTGCTATAACCAATATTTGGATATAGACATGGCATTAGGATTATTAGTTTGATAACCAAGCCCAACCTTTCATGAACTGAGTTGGTTGCATCTTAGATGAAAGGCCAGATCCATGAGTTACCTAGAGGGAGTATGTTTGCGATCTAGAACTTGCCAGATTAGTCTCGCTAAATCGGTAGGATAGAAGTTTAGGGAAATGATCATAGGCTATCTTTGAAAAAGTGAATTGTATCCTAAATAACATGTATACCTTGAACCCAAAATTTGAGCTAAATCGACCTTTTCTTTTTACTACTCGATTTCTCTTCCAAATTTTGTACAATGAAATATTTTTAACTCTCTTCCCTCCTTGGACACCGTGTAATGTTGAGGGTGGCTATTATGTAGGGGTCCATAAAATTTTGGTAGATGTAGTTTTTAGTAAAAAGGAAAAAGGATTCGGGTATGGCAAAAGAAAAATTTGTGAAAAGAAAAGATTAATATAAGAGAAAAAAGACCCGTTACGAAAATAAAATAACAATCGGGGTCCAAAAAGAATTAACAGTGTGAAAAAGGGAGAAAAATAAGGAAAAGTAGGAAAGTGGAGCTAAATGTATTATAGTGCCTAGGAGGATTGAGTCACTTTACCCAAATGTACCATACCTGTTTCTAAGCCTACATTACAAGCCTATAAAAAACCTACAATAATCCTAACTCAACTGTATGATAGATGAAGCATAGAAATAAGGGCAAGCCTATGATATCAAACACACACAACTTGACTTTATTGTGAGAGTGAGAGATTTGACATAGTCCCAGTTTGATTGTTTCCTTTGCATAGACTAAGTGATTCAGGAATTCTTCGATGTGAGGGCATATAGCCTGTGGTCTAGTTGCTGCTAGTTTGGGTAGTGTACTTGTCTAAGTATTAGGTTGTCTATTGACAATGAAATGCTATTTCTTAATCCTATTGTGTTAGGGTACTTGTCTTGCATATACGCTGCATTGGTTGATTCTGCTACATGGAGGGTGTAGAAAATACTTATTTTGTGTACATGTTAAACAATTAGTTTTGCAAAAGTGTCTGCCATAGTGATCCTTGTTTTGCTCTAAGTTAAGTTCCTTAGTCACTCTAGTTTATCAATAAAATACTGAGCTTCTCTAGGAATTAGCACTAACTCCCAAGCATCAATGTAGAATAAGCATCAAGATGCTAGCCTCTTTACATCTAAATATAAAATTTAAAGATATAATGAACCTAATAAATATAGAAGGAAATAACAAGAGTCTTTTCCAAAGGTGTGCCGGAGGGGCCCATTTCTAATCCCCAAAATCCATTCTATGTGAAAATCTACCTCGGTCTAGATTAAGCTATCTAAATTCACATCTAGGTGTAAAATAAACTACAAATAGTCCTAAAATAGTAATTCTACCTAAACATGACTAATTAAGAAAATTACACCTAATTTATAATTCCAAAATAGTCTAAGCAGTCCAAATAATGCTAATTATACCAACTACATCTCCATGACCTAATTCCTACCCCATATCTAGCATAATATCATAAATATACTATGAATTAGCACAGTCTATGAGGAAGGTAAGCCTAGCCTACCTAGACTCCAAGGAAATGCTTGAAAAATCCGCTAAACTATCAATTTCCCCTTTAGAGAAGCTTTCGCAAGATGTCACACTAAAAAAATCACAATCTACTCATAAAAAACAGAACAAAGATACCCACATTGCACTATTGTGCTTCGGGTCCCAAAATTATGAAAATCCTAAATGGGGCCCATATGCAGAATTACAATTTCAAAGCTTGCAAAATGCCCCTCAATGCTCAAGGAACATTTATCCTCAAGAATAGGTGAATTCCGAGCTCAAGTGGTGGTACAATCAACCCACTAATATTTTAGGAATTTAGGGAAATTATAAAGTATTGAATCATGACATTGATGGAAGTTTATCTTGAATTCAGAGGAGAAAGGCGTTAATCGAGATTATGAACATTCCAAAATCACCCATTAAAATTTTCCCCCAATTTTTACACTTTTTAGGGTTCTACACACTTGAAATGGATGGAAAATTGAAGAAAACGAGCTATGTGGGGAATTTATAGGATTCCCTAGTGTCCAAGTGTCGCTTAAGCGGACACCGGGTCGCTTAGGCAGTCATCACTTAAGCGACCTTGTGTCACTTAAGCGACATTGGTCACATCTGCAAGCAATATTTTAAGTGATCTTTGGTCGCTTAAGTAGCCATCGCTTAAGCACCAAAGGCATTACTTAAGCGATACGTGTTGGGTAATGCCACGTCACTTAAGCGACATACATGATGCTTAAATGGCATTTGCCTAAGAGACCCATTGTTCACTTATGTGATGCACCAACACCGGCTAAGACTTTGAAATTTTAAAGTCACCACAAACCTCTCGGGATTCATCCAGAATCCCATATATACAAATGAACTATGCAACCCTATCAAATTTGACAATCCAGACTCAATGGCGTAGTTGAAATTTCCATCCAAAGTCGTTTTGACAATAAGTAGGTTCACACCTACATGCCATTTTTCTTAACTTCCGGTCAATAGCCCAAAATGAGTTTGGGAGCCTCGAGATCCAGACCAAGGGTTCTCCTAGCCTAAAATCGATGTTTCAGAGCTGTAAGAACTGTCAAATTTGAATAAGAGGTTGTCTAACTAATATTTTTGCCTTGTAGCCAATTTTAACCTGAGAAGAATTCAAAATAGGGAACTAACACTAAAACTAAATGAATTGCCTGATAATAGAACTATCGGCTCTATCAAATTATAAATAACTTGGGGCAGCTATAGGAAACCTCTAATAAGTAAAAATAAGGGAATACAATAACTAACCTGGAGAGACATTAAAATATCCCCTACTATAAAAACTTTCATCCATAAAAGTAAAGAGTTAGGATGTACCTGAAGCCTCAAATAGGTAAGGATAGCAGGTCCGCATCTCACTCTTTATCTCCCAAGTAGCCTCCTCTACTGGCCAATGACTCCATTGAATCTTAACTACAGGAATCTTCTTAGCGCGCAATCGTCTGACATCACTGGCTAATATGAACTTAGGCTACTCCACGGAGGTCAATCTCTTATCAAACTGAATTGAGTCCGCTATAAGCACATGAGACATATTGAGAATGTACCGTTGCAACATAGAAACATCAAAAATTGGATGGACAACAGCAAAATCTAGGGGTAAGGATAACTCATAAGTCGCCTGACAAACTGTGCAAAGGATCTCAAATAGTCCAATATATCCAGGGATGAGCTTTCCTTTCCTCCCAAACCTCATCATACCCTTCATAGGAGATACTCAAAGAAATACCTGGTCTCCAACTCCAAATCTCAAGGAACAAAGTCTATGATCTGCATAAGCCTTCTTCTCACTTTGAGCTACCCTAAACCCATCCTGAATCACCCTGACTTTATCCAATGACTCCTGAAGCAAGTCAGTACCACAGGGCCTAATATAGAAGGCCCAAACCAACCAATCAGAGAACAATATAACCTACTTTACAAAGCCTCAAAATGCACTATCTCAATACTCGAATGGTAGCTATTATTGTACCCAAGCTATGCCATAGCTAAGTGCTGCTCCCACTGACCTCTATAATGCATAACACATGATCGGAGCATATTCTTAAGAACCTAAACACTATTCTATGATTATCCATCAGTCTTAGGATAGATAGTTATTCTAAGATCCACCTGAATATCAAACTCCTCAAGAAAATCTCTCCAAAATCTGGAAGTAAATATCGAACCTCAGTTTGAGATGACTATTATAGAAACACCATGGAAATAAACTTTCTCATGAATATATATATGGGCTAAACTCTTGGCACTGAAGGACATCTGAATCAGGATAAAATATGCCAATTTTGTCGACTGATCTATAATGACCCAAATACCATCAAAACCATAGGAAGTTTGAGGTAATCCACTAATAAAGTTCATAATAATCCATTCCCACTTCCACATAGGAATGAAAAACCTCTAAATCAAGCAACTAGGTCTCTGATACTCGGCCTTCACCTGTTGACAACATAGGCAATGAGCTATAAAGTCTTCCATATCTCTTTTCATTCCACTCAACAAATAATGTTGCCTCAAATCTCTGTACATTTTAGCTATACCTGGGTGAATAGAATACATAGATCAACCTCACACAAAATAAACAAATCAAGTCACCAACCCTAAAAACAAAAATACAGCCATCAAATCTCAAAACACCCTTCGAATCTATGGTAGCCCTCTTAGACTCACTACTGAACACCCAATCACAAATGATTCAAAGTCTCATATCCTTAAATTAACAACTCTAAATCTATGAAAAAGAAGTGGACCTCGCCTCAATACTAGAAAGAATCCTCCTGGATCTGAAATATCAATTCGCACTATCAAGTTTTCTAAGGACTGGATATACTATACCAATGGCCTTTGAGAAATTGAGATAGAAGCTAAGCTACCCATACTCACTGCCTTCCATCTTAAGGCGTCTAATATAACATTTGCCTTACCCAGATAATACAAAATAAAGATCTCATTATCCTTAAACAGCTCTATCCATCTACGTTTTCTTAAAACAAAAGAAAAATTTGACCTTGTTTCATCAACATAAAACCATAGCAAACACCAAAAGCATCACAATATATGGTGAATTTCTCACCCTTAACAGAAAGAGCAAATATAGAAACTGAAGTGAGAAATCCCTTAAGCTTTTAAAAGCTCGATTCATACTATTGGGACAACTTAAAAAGAACCTTTGTCTTAGTAAATATAGTCATTAGCATTTCAATTATAGCAAAACTCTTGATGAAATGCCTATAGTATCCGGCTAAACATTTAAGCCACGCACATCAGATGGAGATATAGGCCTTGCCCAATCACAAATAGAATCAATCTTCACTGGGTCTACCATATTCCTATCCTTAGATACCACATGCCCAAGGCATATCACTTACTCAAGCCAGAACTCACACTTAGAAAATTTGGCAAAAAGGCCATGATCTCTCAAAGTCTAGAGCATAATCCTCAAATATTTCATATGTTCCTCTCTGCTCCTTAAATACATAAGGATGTCATAATAAAATACAATCACAAAGGAATCTAAATAAGGCCTGAACACACCATCCATCAAATCCATAAACCCGACTGGGGCATTGGTCAACCCAAAAGATATCATTAGAAACTCATAATGACCATACCGGGTCCTAAAGGCTGTCTTTGGTATATCCTCAGCCTGAATCCTAAACTGATGGTAAGCGGACCTCAAGTCGATCTTAAAGAACACTGTTGCACCCCAAAACTAGTTAAACAAATCATCAATTCGAGATATAGGATATTGGTTCTATATCATAGCCTTATTAAGCTTCCTATAACTAATACACAAACACATGGAACTATTCTTCTTCTTTATGAACAATACTGGAGCTCCCCAAAGAGACACACTCAATTTAATAAAACCTTTAACCAAAACATCTTTAAGCTGAGAATTTAGCTACTAAAGCTTGACAGAAGCCATATAATAAGATGCCATGGAAATAGAGTAGGTGCCCACCACATGATTAATAAAAAAAACTCAATATCACACTCAGGAGAAATACTAGGTGGATCTGTAGGCAGACATTAGGAATCTCATAAAATATAGGAATAAAGTCAAGCAATGAACTCTCCATAGAGACATCATGAATATCAGTGATATGAAACTCACAACCCCTCAAAATAAGTATCTTAGCACGAATATAAGAATTAATTCCTATTGACTTACGACTAATAGCTCTCTACTACACAATTAGGGGTACATTGGGAATGGCTAAGGTAACAGTCTGAGCAAAACAATCAAAGAGCGCATGATACAGGTATAACCAGTCCATGCCCAGAATCACATAAAAATCCACCATGTCTAATATAATAAGATCACCCTAAGTATCAAACTCTTAAATAATGATAACACATGATCTATAAACCCGATCCACTAATAAAGCATCACCTATGTGAGTTGATACACATGACTACATAGATAACTAATCCCAAGATAACTCTAATTGTAGGGCATAATAAGTAGTCACATAAGAGTGGATCCCAGATAAAATAAAGCAAAAGCTAACTGATGGCATACTAAAATCATATCAGATCTAGTAGGTATTAAATACACCTAACCACACCCACCACCTAACTAGGATCCTGATTAATGTCCTATTTTACCTGCCTAAGAACCTTTACGAGCACCTTAAGAACTGCCCCAACAACCATGCATACCACTTCTAGCTTGGGAAGGTACTGTCTAGATCGCTGGAATACTCGAAGCTGAAGGAACTATTGCTCCATGGCTAGGGTACTCTCTAGAGGATAGGACAAAATCCCTACAACTATAACATGGCCCAGGCACTGCACTAAAACTGAAAAGATTTAGCTAACCCAAAATAAGCACCATGGCTAGAAAAAATAGAAGATGAACCACTCAAAGGCTAACCACTACTCTGTCCAGGATGATCATTAAAAATATACTGGCATCCATGGATTATTTGAAGAGCGGCATAAATGGGACTACTAGACTAACCTTAATCTTGATAAAGCTGACACAAAGGGTACATACCCTAAGAACAACTGCCTCTAAATTGTGAGCCACTATAAGTACTACTGAAACTACCTTAATATCATGAATTTTTATTACCGCCCTCTTAGGCCTCGAGATGCATCTCCTCCATAACCTGAGCAAGATAAAAAACCTCAACAAAAGACTTACCCACAATAACCAAACTATGTGTAGAAGGTGAAAAGAAGTCTCAATCCCCAAACAAAACACCTAACTTCTCATACATATTAGTTAGAATAGAAGTAGAATGCCAAACCAGCTAATAAAATTGATCCTCATGCTCCACGATAGTTATAGATCCCTTCTCCAATATCAAGAATTAACCCTTTAGACGATCCTTAAGAATGTGAGGCCTATACTTCTCTATGAATATCTCAGAGAATTGAGTCTATGTTAATGGGGGAGATCCAGTTGGCTTGGAATTAAGATGGAATGTTGAGCTTCCAAGTCTAACTAAAAGGTAGTGCAATCCACACCACAAATCTCAACTAGGCCTAAATTATAGATCCTATCCTCACAAGCAATTAAGAACTCATAAACATCCTCGCTCGGGGCACCAAAAAACATAGATGGAGCCAATCTCAAGAATCTACCGAACATCTTTTGCTCTTGAAAAGGCATAGTAGGCTGGGCAACCACCAGCTGAGCTACTATCGACTAAGCAACAGGCGATGTAGAAGGGACCTCAACTCTAGGAGCCATAGCGACAGACTACAACCCTACCTAAATACAACTATGATTCATATATTGTAAAACATTAGACCATGAACCAATAACTAATCCTAAAAGCTGAACTAATGCACCCCTTAGCACTTAAGATGAAATAAACCTTGGTGAAAACTGGGTTGGTCCCTGTCCCACTGCTGTCTAGGGTGAAGAAATCTTTGCTCTGAGAGCATAAATATGTTCTAGAAAAGGCCCCATATCCTGCTCCCTAGTTGGGTCTACATCTCTAGGCTATCCCAGACCTCTTGACTATCTATGAATTATAATAGGTTCCCCAGGATATGGATTGGGGTCCTCATCTCATGTAGCAGTAGCACGTGTGCTAACCATCCATGAAAGAGTAAAACCCAAAGAATCTTTTGAAACCAACTCTGATCCTTATCACAAAATGATTGAAGAAAGTGAATAACTCCTAAGAATGTCCTACAACATCCTAAAAATAAGAAAAAAATATCATTATTTTGATCTGCGGGACTCTACTTGACACTTTCTCTTATACCAATAATATTGGTGAACCTAGGCTCTGATACCAATTCCTTAAAACCTGCTTTTTGAGTAATGATGGAATTTACTTTACCCCACTAGTAGGTAAGCCAAATCATAGCCCAAGCTATGAGCAATGGGCTAATTTGGTGGAAAAAAGTGTAAAACCCAAAAATTTGCAAGTGAAGATATATAATAATAAGGCAATAATAATAGTATGAAAGATAGATAAACCACTAATAACCATCCCATGACCTAGTAGAGTCGGTACAAGAGCTAATAGAAAAAAGGAAAATAAGTACTGAAATAGTCAAATATAAATCTATCTTGAATAGTAAAAGACTAGACATAAGTAATAGAAGGAAAAAGGGGAACTCCAACTCCAAGAGCTCACCCTATCTCTAAAATTAACTCAACATGATTGTCATATTAGCAACAACCAATAGTACTCAAATCTACATAAAAAGGTACAAAAGTGTAGTATGAGTACTAAAGACACGGGTAACCAGTAGGAACCATCAAACAACTGAGCTAAATCATGGTATAAGTATGATAATATGCAAAATGAATAAGCTATGACAAAGCAATAGGGCAAACCTAGAACAGTGCTCCAATATTGTAAATAAATAATCGAATAGATATAAATGGAAGAAATCATAAATAAAACTACAAGATTGGCCCCCATAAGCAGTAAATGCGAAAAAGTAAATAACCCAATGAGGGCCCCCATAAGCCCGAAGGGTGCAATCAAGAATATAAATAATAATAATTCATTAATTATACATATCTTAATCCATACCAAGAATGCATTCACACCATACCATTAAGTTAGAACCAACTCTATAATCGTCATAAGCAACCCATTAATGCAATAGTTAAATCAAAACTCATATAGACTAATGCCGAGCATGAACCAAACATCATAATAAAAATGATAGACTTGAACCTGAAGTCAATACCATCATTATTTTCCAGACTTAAACCGAAACTTAGTATCAATTAACCAATGACCTTGGCCTAAAATTAGCACAAACTCCCAAGCATCTATATGGCATACACATAAAGTTTATAGCCTCTTCAACTCTAAAGTATACAATTTAAATATAAAATACACCCAATAAGTCTAGGAGAAACTAACAAGAGTTTTGGCTTAAGGTGTGCCGGAGGGCCCCAATTCTAATCCCCAAATTTCATTCTAAGGCAAAAATCTACCCTAGACTAGGGTAAGACATCTATGTTCACTTCTAGATGTTAAATAAGCCACATTTAGTCCTATGATAGAAATTCTACCTAAATATTACCAATTTATTACACCTAATTTACGGCCCTGAAAGAGCCTAAATAGTCCAAATAATGCTAATTATACCAACTACATTCGCAAGACCTAATTCTCATCCCATATCTAGAATAGAATCATAAATACACTATGGATTAGCTAAATAAAAGGTAAACCTATCTACTCGATCACCAAAGAAAAGCCTGAAATATCTGCTAAACCATTGATTTCCCCTTCCAAGAAGTTTCTACAAGATGTCACACTATCAAAATCATAATTTACTCATAAAAATGAGAACAATGATACCCATATCGCACTATTACATTTTGGGTCCCATATTTACGTAAATCCCATATGAGGCCCATTTGTGGAATCACACTTTCAAAACCAATAATACGTTCCTCTTTGCACAAGGAACATTTACCTCCAAGAATAGGTGAATTTTGAGCTCAAATAGTGATACAATAAACCCACTAATATTTTAGGGATTTAAGGAAATTATAAAGGATTTAGTCATGATTTTGATGGAAGTTTACCAAGAATTCAGAGAAAAAATACGTTAATTGAGGTTATGAACACTCAAAAATCACCCACTAATATTTATCCCAAGTTTTCACTCCTTTTAGGGTTCTATAAACTTAAAAATGGATGAAAATTTGAAGAAAATGGGCTAAGTGGGGAATTTATAGGATTTCCAAGTGTCCTGGTGTCGCTTCAGTAATATTGGTCACATTTGCAAGCGATCGCTTAAGCGACCTCTAGACGCTTAAGTAACCATCACTTAAGAACCAAAGGTATCACTTAAGTGATACTTGCTGGGCAATGCTGGGTCACTTAAGCGACCAACATGCCACTTAAGCGGCATTCTCTTAAGCGATGCACCAACACTAGCTGAGACATAGAAATTTCTAAGTCTTCCCTAACCCATTCGAGATTTATTCAGAATCTCGTATATGCAAAAGAACAATGCTACCCTATCATATTCAGTGTTTCAAACTCAGTGGCTCAGTCATAATTTAAATCTGAGGTTGTTTTGATCTAAAGTGGGTCCTACACCTACGTGCCATTTTTTGTAACTTCTGGATAATATACCAAAATGATTCCAGGAGCCTCAGGACCCAGACCAAGGGTCCCTCTAGATTAAAATAAATATTGCAAAGCTGTTGGAACTGACAAAATTGGAATACAAGATCGTTTGACTGATGTTTTTGTCTGATAGCATTTTTTAACCAATGAAAACATCAAAATATAGAATTGGCTCTAAAACCAAACGAACTGTCTGATAACTGAACTGTCAGCTCCAATAAGTCGTAAATTACCTAGGTCAGCTATAGTAAATCTCTAATCAACAAAAATAAGCGAAAATACTAAAAATGACCCAGATGGTCATTATAACATTATTTACACCAGTTGATATATTACAACATTATTTGGTCAAATTCTAAGGCATATCGTGGAATTTTATGAACATTGTTTCTATGGTTAATTCAAGATTTTTTATTTTTATTCTTATTGTAAGTTCATAATTATGTTTTCATCTATGAATTTATATTGTGTGTTTGCAAATATGAATGGATAAACACCATAACTAGGTTTGTGGGAATGATTATTAATTGATAAAATAGGTTAAGTACGAGATAATTCTAGACTAGTGTGCTTGTATTTCATCATTATGGAAACTTTCTAATGATTGTAAATATTAGGTGCTCACTTGTGTTCTATACTTTCTCAAGAGAGAAGTAAAGAATAGGTAAAAAAAAATAACAACAAAGATTTTAAGCTATCAACCTTCATCTAACAAGTTGATCCATAATACGGATAGTTAATCTGAGATCAAGAACAAGGATTAAATGTTATACACTAAGAGATCGAGGGGAAAAGAGAGAATTTTATATAACCAAGGTTGAGAGATGTTTAGATGAACCTATATTGTTAGATTTAACATGAAACACATCAGAATAGTTTGCAAGCACAAGAAACCCATGTAGTTATAAAGTCATTGGGATCATAACCCTTGTGCCTTATCATATTGATTACAAATCCAACAACCAATAATTGTTACTATTTCTATGTTGTCTCACAAAAATCCACCCTCAATTACTTATTTGCCAGTTACTTGGACAAATATTTGATAGGATTTCGATTTATTCCCTATAGAATTAACCCAAACCTAGTTTGGTTCTATATTCAATTCAATGACCATTTTATACTTTTTAGAAGGTATAATTTGAGTGACATGAGGTTTTATCTCAAACGTTGGAACACACTTTACACTCAATAAAAATAAGAGCACATATAGCATTAGTACATACAAAAGTATAGGTAGACATCATAAGCTAATTAAACTCAACACCACACAAGTAAGCTAAGCAAATAAATGCAACAACGATCATCACAGAAACCATAATTGAAGATATCAACATTTTTATGAATCCTCACTTTTAAGGGAATATAGGCTTATATTTATGTATTTTTACACTAAGACTATTTTAACAGCACATTGTATCACAACATATAATTATAACCAAACACTCAATTCAGATGAATAAATGTATAAATATAAGATATGTGCATCATATCTTTCTCTTCCTAATCTAATTACACCATGAACACCATGATTTGTATATTATTATCGTTATAACTCATCCTTACCAATATCATCTATAACATCATGACCATCCTAATTTTAATATCATCATTACCATCTCATTATCATCAATATATATGAATAGCCAAGTGCAGTCAATAGTAATAAGTAGTGCTCAACAAAATCATAAATACTCACTTCACGTATAAGCACAGAGTGAAGCATGTCTTGTTGCTACAATAATCGATAACCAACCTTAATACCTTGCTCAAATTGACTTCTAGTCAAAAATGTTGTTTTTATTTTTTGTCTCACTTTATTCCTAATCTATAGCAACAACGTTACACCCAATTCAATCTTTTCATCCCTTTTCAACCACTAGAGATCAATAATTAATAATTTTAACTATAAAATTGTATTACTTCATCATATTATTTTCTTTGGTCCCTTAAACCCCATGAACCTTACTGTATTTAGCATGAGCACCTATAATTCTACTTTAAGTTGCATTTTGTAACATCCTAGAATTATTGTTTACAGATTTTATACTCATTATTATCAATTTGTAAGAAATTCATGAATAAAGCTAAACCCTAATTTATACCATGAACAAGTTTTCTAATGATTTTCAATTATTCTAAGAAGTAATTACGTTTAGAATGTAGGTAACTTACCTCCAAAGATAAATACTTAGGGAAAGTCGTAGTAAATTGCCTTCCCCAAAGCTTTTATTCATTTTTCAGAAAGTAGGGAATGAAAATGTATTTTTTGTTTAAAAACTGTAACAATATTGTGTTTTACTATTATAGTGGTTAAGTTATCATTATAGTGGTAAATTTATTGCTAAAACATTTTGCGATGGTAGTAGGCTGCTGCTGCATTAGTTACCTTATTTATTGTAATAGTCCCTAGGTAGAATCTTGGGGCTTCTCCCTAATTATATTTATTTTACAACACATCACTCAAAATACAACATCGTGAACCAACCTTACCAAGGGAAACTCTATAATCGGATTTCTTTAACTTTATTTTATCTGTCAGAAGTTTCTACGACTTCTAAACTCGTCATCTATCTATCAATCCAGTAAATCAACCATGCCATTAATCATACTATATTTCCTTAGATAAGAAATACCTCTAAGATTGTCCAATACTAGGCTAGCACTATATTTCATAAATGTTTAAAGGAATGCTTGGCAAAAGTTTTCCTCTTATTTTTGTGTAACAACTTACATCATTACATTAAGAAAGTGAATCTTGGATTAGTTATTAGGTAAGAAAATGAAGGTAAACTTAGGCATGTTTTTAACTACTATCATTCATTTTTTTAGAAATTTAGTCTAATATATGTTATGATTGGGAAAGATAGATCCTATCATTTGAAATAAGTTAGAATTTTATTTAATTTTCTATGTTGCATCTCTTGGATTATTAGTATTATCACGATGACCAAATGGGTGCTTGAATTGATCTTATCGGCCTCAGTGAGCATTATTTACCCTATTATTATTGTAATGCCCAAGTGAGGGCCTGAATAGATAATGTTGGTTTTATTGAGCATTATTCCTTGTTATCATCATGATACCCGAGTGAGGGATAGATGGATATAACTAGACTTATTGAGAATTATTTGATTTATCATTATCTTAATGCTCGAGTAGAGGCTTAAATTAATATTATTGTCCTTATTTGTGCATTATTTTCCATTATAATTATTGTGAAGCTTGAGAGAGGGGTTTTGATTAATATTATTGATGTGTCACATAATGTTTTACTACAATAGTGATGTGCAATGGCTTTTATTATGATCTATTAACATTCGAGGATATTTGAGCTTATTTATACCATTGTTTAGTTAATACATCACATGATATTGATTTGGTTATGAGCATGCATTCTTATTTCATTCATTTATATTTATCTTACTAATGCCATTGAGAAACTCTAATTAAAAAAATAAAATATTTTATGAGACCCTTGGCCAAGGATTCTACTTGGAAATTTGATTGAGATATTAGCTTGAGATTGTAAAAGTACGTAGGTTGCAAATCTCCCATGGTTTCTGTCCTGAAAGCTTTATACCGTAGCGTATACATGAGGTATCGTGCGATGGCTACCATGTGAGGCTTACATCATTATCACTTTATTGTTTTGCATAACTTGCATTGCATTGATATCTTTATGTTTGATGTTGCTTCTGATCATTTCCTTTAATATTTTACTATCTTGATTGAATCTTGTTTGTGATATTGTGTATTCTGTTCTCATATTCCTATATTACATTGCATTGTACCTTCTCTTTAATGGTTTGTTGGTTAAGATATTATGAGATGAGAGGTATTTTTATGGATTGATCCATTAAGACTGTTGTGTCACATCTAGTGTTTGTGGGATATACACTTCCTCTACCTTAGCCTACATTGTTAGTTTGAGATAGTGAACTAAAATTATTTATTGTGTTGTGAGATTTTCTTTTGATGTGGCAAGCTAATATATGGTAAGTTGGATGGTTGGTGAGGTAGTTCTCACCATCACTTTGGATTTAGGTTAGTTATCGATGATGACTGCTATGTATATGTATTGGGTACTCATTCTTGCTTTTCTTTCATTTTTTCTATACCTTGTGCAGGTATTGATCCAAGTAGCAAAACGTAGATTGTTTTTGTTTAGTGTTGGCATTGTAGAGATCGAGGTAGCGGTTAACAAGTGTCAGATCTTACCCAGATCTCTCTTATCCATATTGAAGATACATTAGACTATTTGAGTTATTCTATATTAGAGTCTTGTACTATTAATAATAAGACCGGGATGTATTATTGAGATTGTATTTCCAGCTATATCATTTGCAGTTATTTCTATTCTTCTTCTTTGGTGGTTCTGATTTACTTAGATTATTGAGTTTGAGTTGAGATAGGCTTACCTGTACTGGAGGGTGTGACAGGTGACATCATGTACTATATTTTGGATCGTCATAGGGTATATCCTTAGAGATTAGTGAAATCCAATAATTACACCAACTACTACAAACTAGTTATACTCTACTGGGTCATTTGATGTAAGGTATAAGGTATAATAGTCTTGGTATATAAAGAAGCATTGTCGGGACATAAGTCGGTACATGACCCCGACCATAGACAAAAAGATTCCAAAAGAAATAGTCCAAAACAAAATAAAATAAGAACATGAAATGAGGGTCTTCCAAAGTATGAAAGCTCACCACTTCAAGCTGAATAATGACCGATCCAGAAATTATCTAATCACTGTGTAGGAAAAGCAGAAGTGCCTCCGTTCCCTACATCATGTGGGGATATAGCATCCGGAGATAGTTTGCGGGGTAATCATAGCATGTAACTCAAGATAGGGTTAAAATAATGTCAATTCAAAATCTAGTCCATACTAAATGTACATGTTCACATACATTCATACATACATATAAGAGGCTGACATAAAGAACAAGGTTTATCATGAGATTTAAAATTATTAACCTGGACTTTATAGCTTTAATTGTCCTAAGGGAACCTACGGGCTATATGGGTTTAGCTACCCTACTGGAAGGGTCCTATTGCGTGTTAGCCATATGAACTAGGAAAATCCAAGGATGAGCCATGGAATAACTCAACCCCAGCCAATCATATATATATATATATTTATATAAAGTGTGAACCATACACATGGTCATAAAGACCCCTACGCCAGCTAATGAGGTTTTTAGTATCGGCGTCCCAGGATTGCCACCTTTCACAGTGCTACACAACCACCTTTAAGCCTAACTAAAATAATTTTCTCATAACCTATCTACTTAACCAAGCAATTATCCATTAAGTCATCAGATACAGGTATCGTCATGCCATTAAACTTGCAAGCTTATAATTATGCCATACCAATTCCATCAACCCAGTGAAATACCATGACCCCCTTTGTTCATTAAATCTAGTTTAAAATAAAAACATGGCCAACAAGGTCTTCAAAACCTTTTTCTTCATTTACCCATTTATGTAATGCAATAGTTTTGGGATGTAAGACAAATCATGTGATTAACTATATTTCAAATCAAATTATGCAAGTGGGTCGAGGGAACACATTTTTCAAAACCAAATTCCAAACAAAAATCATCGAATTGGGGGAATACCTTGTCCACCATTCCATTAACCATACCCATGCACCTCAACAAGCTTCTAAATACGTAAATAAAACAAGAACACTAGCATTTAAACCATGGAAGTTCTAATCATGTAACAATCCTTCCAAAACCATCAACCCAAATCAAAATCCTAATTGAAATCCTCATGAATAACAAATTAAACACATACTTTTAGTAAAACAAGTTTAAGGGGAGAGGTACACGCTTGAAAATATCACTATTATGGAGAGAAATCAGCACTTGGATCACTATTATATAGAGAAATCACCACTTGGAAGCTCTAAATGATCAACCTTGATAAACCCTAGCTTGTTCTTGACATAGGGATTTGAGGGAGTTTAAGAGTGTATTCGATTATGTCTTTTGGATGATAATGGGATCCTAAAAGGGTTTTAAGGTTGTGGGTCACAATCAGGGAAAAGGGGAAATGTCCAAAGTACCCTTAATAAAACACTAAAGATTTGCCGCCTAGTCATTATGGGTCACCTTATGAATCATAAAGACTGACTCTACGTCATCCCCTAGACTCTTAGACTGGGTAGTATCCTAACACATCCCCACTATTGACCCTATGAGTCATACTACACAACTCGTACATGGACCTTCTGACACATAGGGTCCTCATCGTAACCACAATAGTGACATTGGGCACCTACACTATTTTGACTAAGGAAAGCAACCTGTCACTCATAAAAAGTAATTACAACTTATGACATCCCAGTTGGAGTCATAATAGAAACTCGAGCAACCCTTACTGGTCACCCTTTTATTCAAGCCCTGCGACTCGTAAGAAGACCTTACCGCTTGTTAGGTGAATCATCATTTGAGCAGTGAGCTCTTAACTAAAGAAATTTCTAGAGGAAAAAATTTGGGGTGATATAATACCCCTCCCTATAGGATCATTCATCTATGAATAATGAGTCAAGGTATCCCTTAGTACAATTCTTTGATCGAAACACAACAACAAATTTCTTTAATAACGTTAGAAAATAAAGATGATAAATAAAATACATACTTTAAGAACTATTGTCTAATCCGGGGGACAAGAATATATATCTTGAATTCATGTCCTCCTCAACTTCCCAGGTATCTTCTTCAAACTTTTGGTTCCTTCATAAAATCTTCATCAAAGATATATCCTTAGTTCTCAAATGACGAACTTGTCTATCCAAAATCTCCACCAGGAGTTTCTCATAAAATAAGGAACCCGAAATAAAAAAGTTATTAATAGGCACAACCAAAGAAGGATCACCTATGCAATTTTCAAACATCAAAACATAAAAACCAGATGAACAAAACCATCTTATAGGCTACCTTCCCTACTCTTCTAAAAAATAGGTATGGACCAATATAACAGGGGCTGAGCATTCTCTTTTTCCAAAACCTAATCACTCCCCTTATAGGAGATACCATTAAAACCACCCAATAACAACCATCAAACTCTAACTCCCTTTGTCCTATATCTGTATAGGACTTTTAGTAACTTTGATCAGTCTTGAGGCTATCCCAAATTACCTTTACCTTTTCTATATCTTGGTGAACCATGTCCAAAACAAACATTCTGGTCTCACTAACCCTAAACTATCTAATAGGAGATCTACACCTCCTACCATAAATAGCCTCAATAGGAGCCATCCTAATACTTGAGTGATAACTATTATTATAAGAGAACTCGATGAGAGGCAAATGATCCACCCAAATACCTCCAAAATTAATCACAACATCTTTCAAAATATCTTCTAAAGTATGAATATTCCTCTTTTCTCGTCCATCCATATGAAGGTGGAATGTAGTGCTAAGGTTCACTTATGTGCCCAAACCTTGCTAAAATGAATGCCAAAAGCGAGAAGAGAACTGCGTACCTTTATTTAAAATGATGGAAACTAGAGCAACTTATAGTTTATCCATCTACTGTATAATCAACTATGTATATTCTTCTCCATCCTAAGTAGTCTTTACAGACAAGAAGTGAGCAGACTTAGTCATCCTATCTATAATAACCCAAATCAAGTCAGACTGATGGAGAGAGCATGGAAGACCAACAATAAACTTTATCTATCTTGTTTTAAGAATGATCGACTAACAACAAGCAGCCAGGTCCTTAGATCTTCATGGAAAAAATACAGTTATCACAAGGTCTACACAGTTTTGTCTTCTAGTGTGAAAAACAACGCATTTTAGCTTATACCTTTCAGGACACCTGGACCAATCAAATTTCTACCCTAATATTATTCTATTATAAAGTGAAAAGAATGCTTCACAACAATAGAGTTTTTGGAAAATCAGAATAGAGGAGAGGAAATAGGCAAAAACTTAACCTTGCAACATTGCTCAAGTTTTTGATTTCTTAATGTATTGAAAGAGTGAGTGTTCTTGAGTCAAGTCATGGTCTATAACTGAATTACTCATGTTATAAGAGTAATGTCAAGGTAAGTTAATCAATATTGGGGTGTGTTATTGATAGAGTTGTCAAGGTAAGTTTGTAATAGAGTTATTGCAAACTGGTGGAGCCTTGAGTTAGGTTCATTAATTTCTATAATTAAGAGTTTGATTATAGTGGATTGTTGAGTGCTTGTTAGGGCAATCTGTAGTTTTTCCTCCCTTGAGAAAGGAGATTTCCACATTAAATCATTATATTCTTTACTTCTTTGCTAGGTTTTAGTTTTCCAATGTTTAATTACTTGATTGCCTATGACTGACTCTAAGGGACCTGGTCTTTTACAGTGTGGTGCAAACACCTCTATATTCCTATAATTGGTATCAGAGTCCAAACACTCTAAGAGGTTAACACCTAGAGTGATTTAGTTATCATGGAGGCTCTACCTAATCTGGATGAAGGGCAATATACCTTTAGACCACCTAGATTTAATGGGCAGTTCAATCGGTGGTGGAAAGAAAGATGTATGACCTCATTACGGCTGAGGACAGTTAGTTAATAGATGTAATAATGAATGGTCCATCTGTGCTAGTTAAAGAGGTTAACAAAGAAAACATAACCAGAAGGGTTGTTAAAAGAAGGAAAGAGTATAATGATAAAGATAGGAGGAAAGTTGAGAAGAATTATACTGCCAAAAAATTGCTAGTTTGTGTTATAGGTCCTGATGAATGTAATAGGATCTATGCATGTGAAAATACTAAAGAAATTTGGGATTTCTTGAAGACTGTTTATCAAGGAACCACTGACGTGAAGGATTCAAAGGTTGATTTATTGACTACTCAGTATGAAACCTTCACCATAAAAAAAGGGAAATAATCCAAGAGATGCATACCAATTCCACTTCAATCACCAATGAGTTGCACTACTTAGGAGAAGTCATTACTTTACACAAACAAGTGAGAAAATTTTTAGGGGTTCTACCTAAATCCTAGGAAAGCAAAGTGGATGCCATCACTGAGGAAAAGAACCTGAAAACTCACACAATGGATGAACTTATTGGTAATTTGAAGACACATGAACTTAAAAAGCAGCAATGGGGAGAGAAGAAGGAAGTAAAAAGGTAAAAATCTCTAGCATTGAAGGCTTCCAAGTCATACTCAAGTGAAGAACATATTAATGTTTCCTATTTTTCAAAAAGAATTGTTATAGCTATGAAGAAAAATGGTTAGTTCCAAAGAAGAGAAAGTAGCAACAAAAAGGGTGGCAATGTTGAAGTTTTTCAAAGAGGTGGAAGTCCTGAACATTTCATTAAGGATTGTTCAATGTATAAAATAGAATACCAAGAATATCTCAAGTCTTGAGGTAACAAAGGAAAAAACAGAGACCAGGTCCTGTAAAGTCTAGAAGAAAGGTTGCATCTGATTTCGTAGTTAAGTAGGCCTTAGCTATCTGGGGGATTCAACTAGTGAATCTGAGGAAGATGGGAAGCATGAAGATGTTTCCATGCTGGCAATGGAGGATGAGAAAGTGACTTTTGATTCCTAGTTTTCTCTCATTTCAAACACTAAAGATGAAGAAGAAAATGAGGTAACTCTTTCTAATATTAAAGAACACTTGGAAAACTACTCCACTAGAAAGATAAAAAAGTTTGCTAATATGATGATTGAATTTAAATGTGAACGGATTGCTGAGAAAAATACTCTAGAAGAGAAGGTACAAAATTAGGAGCTTTAATTAATTGGTTTAACTCTCTAGATATCTGAAATTAAGGAATAAGTTACTAAGTTGAAATCTGAAAATTTGAGTCTACTGAGTCAATCGGAGAAAGTAAATGATGCTGGTGATAAAGAGAAGAAAAGTTCTCTTAAAGAAAAAGTAGAAGATCAGGAGCTTGAATTAATATTGACTCTCTAGATATCTAAAAATATGGAATAGGTTGCAAAGTTGAAATCTAAAAATTAGAGTTTGGTGAATCAACTGAAGAAAGTAGATGCCTTTGATAATAAAGGGAAGAAGGCATCCTGGAAGATTCAAATTGAACTTGAAGAAAAATTAAGGGATTTTAAAAAGCATCTCATTACTACACTCTATAAGAATGGAGATTTAGAAAGAGACATGGTCTATCTGAGAGAAGAACATACTAAATCTCTACGATGGACCATATCCTCACAGATCCTTTCTAATTTAACTAGTCAAGGTGTCAGAAATGGTAAGTACCTTGGGTATTAGTAAAAAATGCAATCACCTGGGTCTCATGGAATGTTTTTTTGAGATGTCAGAAACAAAGTCCACAAACCTCTATGCACTCATTATGGAAGAGATGGTTTCATGAAGAAAAACTATCAAAGTTTGATTAGAGATAGAATAAGAAGTGTTAGATGTATCCAATTGGGAATACCTATACAAAGAGTTCTAAACCTTTGAAGAGTAAAAAGATGCTCTCATTACCTAGATGGGCAAAGAAAGATTTTATCATACCTCTGTCTTCCTACTGGGAACTCAAGCTCAAATAGGTTCCTAAATTTAAAAAGTGATTTTATTTGCAGGTGGGAGAAAGGGATTGCAGTCAGAAATAATTATTTATTAAGTAAATGTTCAAAGCATATGACTGGAAGGTCTGATTGTATTCTTTCTCTCAAGACATTTCAATGTAGAGGTGTCTTATTTGGAAAAGGCAATAAGGTTAAACTGTCATTTGATGGAATTACTGTGTTAAGCTTGAAGTTTGGAAGAGTTTTTCTCAAAATCCAGAAAATAAAAAATGTTCTAGGACATGTAAGTTCCACTTTGCTCAAACAGTTGATCTCAAAGGATCTGGTCCTTGTGAAGCCAAAGCTGAAATTTCTATATAACAAGTCCAAAGTAGAGAAAAAACAAGTATCTGCTAGTCATTGTGGTTGACTTATGAGCTATACCTCATCAAGCTAAGCATCCAAAGTTTCCAATAAAAGGGGAACTCTTTGTTTTGAAGAAACTGTGAATATTATTATTGATGAGTCAGTAAAGCTGATATTCTAAGTTTTGAGGAAGATTCTAATGCTGAAGAAATCATTTTTGTTCAAAGCGTTGATATTGATGTTGCTGATGGTCAAGGACTAACGGATTCAGAAGGGAATGATGGAAGTGATGGTGATCCAAGATCTCAGATACAAACCCCAGCTTTAGATGAAAGATTATTGACAATTGTCCAGTAAAGTTTTTCAGGGACCTGGTCCATGTAAAACTCATCTCAAAATGTCAAACTGGACTCACAGATCTTCTCATCCCCTTGACATTATAACTTAACCTTTGGATACTTAAGCCCAAAAAAGAGCATAAGATGGAAAATTCATGGTTTTCTGAGTGTCTTTGTCCCAAATTGACCTTAAAAATGTGAAAAATATTCTGAAAGATGCTGATCGGCTCAATATAATGTAAAAGGAATCATGGAAATTTAAGGAATGTTAAGTCAAAGACCTAGTACCCAAACCCATTTTTAGAATGTTTCTGGGAATGAAGTGGTGTACTGAAACTAACAAGTTGAAGCTAGAATTGATCAAATCAACCTGACCTACTAAATGAATTAGTTTCTCCTCCTAAAGTTGTCTATGATTAGGAGACAGGTATCTTTGGTAAGGTAAGTACATATTGGTCTAACTTAGTATCATACCTTTGTAGGTTTACAGTAATGGGTACAACTTTGGAAGAGGACAGATATGACTTGCACAAAATTAAGGATTCTCTTAAGAAAGAGAGGGACCTTGTTCTATCTCTCAAGGTTAGTACCAAAACAATGTGCTTTAATAATCATAAAATTCTATCTAAAAGGACATGCATATTTTCTTATCTAAGAAAAAGCTATCATTTCATGAGCAATGTGAAGAGTCGCCCTGTTAAAGTCAGATTTGTCATTTCATAAAGGGCAAATTTTTAATGACAACGGTCACCTTACTTAAATCACTAAACCACATTTATATCCTTTATTTACTTCCAAAAATTAACTCAAAACATTTGTTCCAATTGTCCTTCATCTTTGAATTAATAGAAGAAGGATCACCAATGCACTTCCTAAACATGAAAATATGAATAGCAAGCTAGAAGGTAACTCCAACTCATAAGCAATATTACCAATTATTTGCAAAACCTCATAAGGACAAACATATCGAGGACTGAGCTTTCCCTTCATACAAAATAACATTACTCCCTTAATGGGAGATAGCTTGAGGAAAACATTATCCCTAACCTCAAACTCTAAGTCTCTACGCCTAAAATCTGCATAGGACTTTTGGAAACTTTGGGAAACCTTAAGCCTCTCCATAATCACCTTTACCTTCTCCATAGCTTGGTAAACCAAGTCAGGACCAAATATTTCCGCCTCACCAAGCTTAAACCAACCAATAGGAGATCTACAGCTCCTACTATACAATGCCTCAAAAGGGGCCATACCGATACTAGAATGATAGCTATAGTTGTAATAAAACTCCACCAAAGGTAATGCTCAACCCAATTGCTACCATAATCAATCACACAATCTTAAAGCATATCTTCCAGTGTCTGAATAGTTCTCTTCGCTTGCCCATTCATCCGTGGATAGAAATTAGTACTCACACTAACCTTGATGAGTATGACCATTGAACTGACAAGGAGCGCATGAAGACATTGACTAACCTCTGCTTAACTGAGATTAGGCCTTCTGTGCTTGAAAATTATCACCACCATGATGACGCTTGTTGCCCGAATAATAAGGAGCACTAACAGAAGAGAAGGAACTAGAACTCCCCCACTATTTTTTCTGCCACTTGCTACCATCTCAACCACCTTGAGACTAAGCACCTTCCCGGTCAGAAAACCTACTCCTCTTTCCCTGTCTATCGCCAAACTCTACCTGCTTTCTCTTTTCATCCTCTACTTACTGTATATGAATAGTTAACCTAGATATGTTTATGTCCTTAATCAGCAAGGCAGTCTTGCTCTCTAGAATTAGATTCCAATTCAACACAGAAGTAATCTTCCTCATCCTTGCCCACATGTCATCCACTAAATCAGGAGCATACTATGACAATTGATGAAACTTCAAGGTATATTCCTTGAGAGATATCCCTTCCAGCTTGAGGTTCACAAACTTCTCCATCATTGTTTCCCTCAACTGTTGGGGAAAGAAATGATGCTAAGAAGCACTAGATAAGGCATCCCATAATTAAGAATCCTCCACAACTCCTCTATCCATATCCCACTCTTTATACCACTAACATGCAACCTCTTTGAGCTGATAAGCTGTAAAGTTTACCCCCTCTACATTCATAGCTTGTATCACCTGAAATATCTTCTATATTTTATCTAAGAAGCCCTATAGATCCTTCTCCACCTTCACTCTAGAAAAAGTGGGAGGACCTATCTTTATAAATTGAAAAACCCTTGTGGCCTTAGCAGATAAAACACCAGACACAACTCGCTCTACCTGAGCAACAACCAATTTAGCAATAGCATGAATACACAGACAAAATTCTGCATTAGTCACCTCGCTTTGAGGAGAACTAGTAGCAATTGTTAGAACTCTAAAATAATCAGGGATAGGATTGTAAGGTCGAAGATGAGTCCCTGAAGTAGGATTCACCCTTTCAGCATTACCCCCAAATGGGATAGAAAAATTTTCTTGTGTTCCAGATCTATGAGGCATGATCCGAAAGAAGAACAAACAAGGATTAGAGAAGATTCCAGGACTAAGACTCCAAGAGTGAATATAGAATACCAATAAAGTGAAACATTTCTAAATGTGTTATAGCCTCTCCCTTATGAGTGTAGCACGCTACATACCTCTAAAAGAGACTCTACTCGACATGGCTTTATGGACTCCTATTGACCATGAACGTAGGCTCTGATACTTACTTGATGAGACCTATCTTGGGGCCTTATCATAATAGGTATCCCAAATTTGGCTAGGATCGGAGACCACCCTTATTACCCAACCCAACCTCCAGCCGCCTACCTTGAGTTTGCTGAATTTTGAGTATGTAGCAAGATAGTGCAACAACCCACATGAAGACTCTAGGATAAGATCACAACCGTGACCAACCCAACCAAGTCCAACCATTTTATACCAATGATCCAACCATACCAAACCATACAAAAATAAGGGCCATAAAACAGGACATAACCAAAGATGTTCCAAAACATAATCTAATTAAACCCAAAATGAAATATGATGGAATATAGAGAAATTATGTTCGATGATGCCAACCTCCTAGTTTAGTCCAATTCCAAGGCTGGCACCTTTACCGATCCCACCCATTCTAACCTATAGAAGCACCATAGATCCTCTAACCAAAAGAGTAATGAAATTCGGGTTGGGACATGCCCCCAACCATATCCAAAACCAATATCCAAAGTAAAACCAAAATGTCTAAAAATGTCCATAATATGAAACAGAGTATTCCAAAAGGATTTAAGCTCACCACTTCAGTCCAAATACTGATCCCTAAGTTAATCACTATGTAAGAGGAGTAGATCGGCTGGTTCTTGTATAACATGGGTATACAACCGCTAGTAGACGGGGTTAGCGAGTGATCGCTAGCATGATCTTAGGGTAAGGATAAGATAATGTCATTTATAAAATAAAGTACAACCATCCTTATGCACATTACAATACATTCACACATATATATATTTATAACAATGCTAGGAAAAGGGTCCGAATTTATCATGCTATTAAAACCTTTACTTAGGCTGCATAACTTTGCTGTTTTAAACTACCCACGGTCTATATGGGTTCGACTTCACCTTCTTAAAGGCCCCCTGTGCGTGTAGCCATAGGACCAGTGAAAAAACCCTTGGGATGAGTAGTACATCCCCCAAATATAGTGTGACATTATGCACATGGTCACCAAGACCAACCTGATAGGGGTATATATGAGTTTCCAATTTTGGTTCCCTCAGGACCTCTACCTTTCATGTCTTTGCTACATATCCCACCATTATTGCCTAATTAAAACCAATTTCCAAATAACCAAACCATTTTCCATTTATTAACCAAGGCCATTGATATTAGTATCATAATACCAATCTTTACTTGTAAGTATCATCCATAAACAGGTTTAAGGGGACTTTCAAGTGCCCTTCTATTTACCATATTAAGCCACTTCGGGGATTCCATGTACCCCAAAATCATAGCCATTTTCCATTTACCTTTCCAAGCCATTTACACCATGTACAATTTCTTTATAAAGTCTTAAAACATGCAATAGTTCTATTAAAAGTAGTAAATGCAATGAAAATATCTTTATAAGCATTTTGTCAAACACATTGGGGACATAATATGACCAAAATCAATTTCCAATTATCATTAAACCATTCCCATGAAATCAAATTATCCAAAACCACTATTAATGCTTATAAAAGCATAGTTAAAACCATGGGAAACCATAACTAGCCAATTAATATCAAAACCCCTAATTCATATTTGAAAACAAAAATCATACAATCAATGAAATCTTGGAAACATTGATAAAACCATGCCTTTGGATAAAATTAATGATGAGCGAAGAAAACATGCCTTAATCTAAGATAATGATGGAAAGAAATCACCGAGAAAAGCCCCAAATCAATCTTCTAGTTGAAATTGTGGATTTCCTTTCCCAAAAGCTTTTGAGAGAATTTCTAAAGTATTTAGAAGAGTTTTTAAGTGTTAAAGTGATGGGAGGCTGAGGTGAAGGTGAAAGAACAATATTATTATCATGATCTTCCTAGCATCATTCTATGGGAATTATGGAGAAGAAGAAACAAAAAAAGAATGAGAATAAGAACACTATAGGTCTGAGAATTATTCATAACATAATAATAAATCTAAGGCTCTTATTAATGGTCAGACAACCTATAAGAGTCTACTCTATTGAATGGGCTTAAATTGTTCAGGAGTTAGCTAAGTCTAAAGCAATATCAAGATGACAAAAGTGATGTGGGAGATGCCAGAAGAAGGTTGGGTAAAATATAAACTGATGGGGTAGTCATAAGTAAAGAGGGAGGCAGTTCATATGCTTTCTACCTGAGGGATGGGAATGGTGATGTACTATATGCTAATGCAGAACCACAATAATTTACAGATATTATGCAGGCAAAAGCAAATTCAATTTTATATGCAGCTAAGTATTGTAAACAAACAAAATTTGATATGATAATCATTCAGATGGATTCTCTAGTTATGCATAAGGTATTAATTGGAAATTAAAAGTGTCCATGGAGCATTGCAAGCATAGTCAAGGAGATAGAGTAGTATTTGCAAGATAAGCAAGTCATATATCAGCATATTTGTAGGGAAGAAAATTAGTTAGCTAATTATCTTGCTAATTTAGTAATAGACTCAAGAGCAATCACTATCACCAGTTTTCAATAACTTTACAAGAACGGAAAAACTATTCTTAATAGTGACAAATAACAGTGCCCCTATTTGAGAATCACCCCATTAAAGGGATAAAGGGCATCGGGGAAGATAGGCTAGGTAGAGCATATGTTGAACAAGTCAAGAACATAGTAAAAGCAAACTATGCATTAACTACCCTAAACCACTTCAGCTTTATGGGAGGATGTAGAGGGCAATTTCAGCTTCATAAACCTAATTGTAAAGAAGAAACCAGATTCTTCAAGGTCAATGCTTCTCTTATCATTATCGTGTCCAGATCTGAGCAGCACAAGCAGAAAGAATTAAGACAAGCATCGAAAAATGCTTAAATGGAATAACAAGGCTATGAGAAGAGTCATATCTAGAAATAGCAGATTAACCCAGTTGAATAGATCCATTAAAGATGATAAAAATGCTATTTAGAGTCTTATACACCGGAGAAAACAGACATAAATGAAGCAGCGTCAATATCCAAGTTATACAAAGCTGAGACAACACAATAAGGAGGAAATACTTACTGTTCAAAGGTGAATCTAAATGAGAAGCATCGACTAGAAGGTGGTACAAGATCAATTCTCCAGAGTAATAATCGAAAGAAACCAGCTTTGAAGAAAGAGAGTAAAATGGTGAAAGGCAGCGTGAATGAGTTAGGGATTAGGAAAGTTATATTTATTAGGGAACCTACTGATTATATTTGTTGTTATTATTAGATCCGAGTTAGGCCAGGTTAGAAAAATAGGCCTCCAATGTTTAATTGTATAATGGGTTGGTCCATTATTTTTGTTTAATTATTAATAAAATGCCAAATTAAACAAAAAAAAGTGTTAATGAATGAAATAATAGGGTAAATAACCTTCAAAGTAGTTTAGAAGTTATGGGACCCTATTAGGATAATTGGCGAAATGTCCAAAATACCCCACTTAAGTTACACCAAAATTCCATCACAGGGATACGACTTACCCTAACGGGTCGTACCATCCTATACGAGAGGTACCCTATATTAGTACCCTAAGCCTCAACCTCTAGATCAAAGACTATCCAACATATGACTCATCCAACCAAGTCGTATCCAAAGCATACGATCCGTACCTTTCATCCATACCCCTGGCAAATTTAAGCCCAAGAAAGATTTAGACACTGTCCACCACACGTGACTAGGTACGACTCGTACCCTAGCTTATAGCTCATGGTGAGCCACTCAAAGTCATATCCAACCCAAGTAACTATGTCTAAGATTAAGTTAAGGAACCAAATAATCTATAGCAACTAATAGAACTTGTGCCCCTAAGTCATACCCATTCCTATAACCAAAATCCATCCAACCAACCAAAATTGGTCAGCATACGGTTGGACCATACCATCCATACCCCAACATACGACTCATACCCATGAGTCATATTGGATCCAGAGATTAAAATTCTAGGGAATTTTCTAAGGTCCAGAAACCAAGGTGTTTTAGTCATTCTAGATATATATTATTGCATGTATTGGGTTTTTTTCCTTCTTATTGATTTTTTTGTGATGGACAATGTTAATATCCCGCCTGTATTTACTAGCTTCACAAAAGAGGTAGAGAGTAGGAAAAAAGATCATAATAGTAATTTGGAGATTAATTATTGATCTTGGATAATCAACATTATTTACTGAAGATGATTGTTTTTCATCTAATAACTTGAAACTTAAAAGGTGATAGTTTATTGGGATCTTGGATAAAGGTTAGTAAAACGGCATCCTAAGACTCAAAAGGTAAAGGGTAAAATATGTCAATGAGTCCACAACACAGTTGATGGTACATAACTTATCAGATTCAGCATGATATGTATTGGAATTTTTTGATAGTGAACGATAAGTCTATGAAGTTAGAATCCTGGGGTAACAAAAGCCTAGTGTTCATCTTAGATTGCTTACTAGCAAAAGTATCTGATTTTTGTTTCTTCTTGATAGTTACTACAAATCCCACCTTTTTACTTGTCTGCGCTGCCTGGTGATTTCAATAAGTTAAAGCAAAATTTCTGATGTATTCCCATTAGGATTGACCCAAAACTAGTTGGGTTACTATATTTTTATAACGACCTCTTTATCCTTCTAAGGAGGGGTAGTTTTGGAGTTATTACTACTGTCCCTCTCTTTCTCAAATAGAGTCATGTTCTTAATGGTAACCATATAGTTGTAATAGAATTCAAGAAACAAATTAGCCCTATAGTTACTTACCTTCTTAGTCATCTGCCCCAATTGGTACTGCTTAAAAATCCAATTCAATTCAAGAATCCTCTGTACTACCTCGGCTAGCATAGTAGGTTCTTTTTGGATGATTTTATTCTAGTTTCCAGTTTTGTGCATAAAACCCCCCATAATCGTAATAACTTATTAACTTTGGGATAGCCCATCTCTTTGGGCCCGTCTCTATTTAAGGATAATTTGTATTGGTAGGACCACTAGAATATTCTAAAGTTGCACTATCGAATCCTTCACAAAAGTATCCTCTTTAGATGAACTCATTAAATTAGCACCCTATGCATCCTCTGGTTCATCACCAGTTGGGTTTGCAATTTAGCGTCCCTCTTAAGACTAGTGAGGCTTAATGAGATTGGCCACTATCACCGATATAGTAGAAGGTGTGGTCACAACTTTGGACTTGGCAGTAGATTATGCTCTAGTAGTTTGAGTTGATTGTATTTATTTACTGTCACTTTCAGAGAATTGAACCTCCAAACCACTAGATTCTTCATATTCACTTTTTTGAGACTCAAAGAGTGTCTTTCAATGCTCGCTTCATAGAAATTTTCTTATGGGTACTTTTGTTGTTCAACTTAGGTTCCATGGTACATATATGTAAAAAGATTAGATCCAAAAAAAAATCAAAAACACAAATGTAGTAAATCAAACAGACGATTGATTGTACGATAGTGGTATGAAGGTACAATCACAAACAGGCCCTATTAAAAATAGCCTGAGGGTTTGCTACATCAAATGATGACTTTATAAGATCATACTAATCTATAATAAATATGGGAGGTGATCGTCTGATGAAATCCTATACCATAAAAATTGGCACCCCACAACAATCCAACCTATGATCGTACGTTGATAAAATTACCGTAGGTTATCTCACACAGTTTTCACTGAAACTTAATATGAAGGGGGTACTCACACTTAACCCTTTTCATTTATTCAAACTAACAAGAAGTCAAAATACAAATTATTGGTTTAATTTGGCTACTCTTCACCCTCTAAACGAATATTAGCAACACTTTGACACCATGCAAAGTATGTATGACCTTATTCTTTATTGAATTTGTAATAATAAAAGTAGTTTTAAATCATGAGAATTAGACTTATTATTTAGAGAGTGCAAAAATATGAATGTTTAGGATTTCAATAACTTGAGGGAGTATCCACTTGGGAGTAGTTAACTTCTCAAATTTTAATGTTTGAGTTAATTATTAATTTTCTAATTTGATCGTATTAATGATCGAGAAATTATGTTTGAATGGTCAAGGGTTATTTATTGGATCATGGTATAATAATTTGGAATAAAACCATGTCCAGTCAGGTTGGGTAAACTTTTTTGAAATAAATAAGAGACCAAATAGATGGTTTGTACCAGTTATTGTGGGATGTCAAATACAGTAGCCTAACTCAGGTTAGGGTCAATCCCACAGGAATAGGTCGAACTTATATCACAAACTGGCTTAAGTATCTAAAACTGCAGGAAAGTAAATGGGGGGTTTGCATTAATCAACAAAACTAATAAATTGAGAGACATTTTGGTTGTAGACAATTTAGGATCAAAGCTAGGAATTTGTTCCCCTAGTCTTCCTAACTCTGTAAGTTGTTCGTGATCAACCCTATTATCTCACCATCCCATATGCAAAATCTGATAACCTCGGTATTATCAACTATCTTGTGGACTGGTAGGTAAATCTCACCCTTTAACTTTTGAGTATCAAGGTGTAGCTCTACTATCCCTTGTCCTTGATCTTAGTTTAGCTATAACACCATAGGTCTCAAGCTGTTAGATGAGACTTGATAGCCTCGAATCACCGTCGTAATCCTCTTTTCTAAATCTCGACCTCTCTTACGAAGATGTACTCAAACACAGGCATGTTCTTAGAGTTGGCCACCGCTAAGAAAGCAATCAACTTAAATGAAATCACAATACACGTTTAAACATTGATCTAGCTGAATATCACACTTCCCTTAGTTCATCAATCAATCAGGATTCCCACAACCCTAGTTAAGGAAATTATTCACTTATGGTTATGCAAGAATCCACGAAAGTCGATGAAAAAACATAGAATTAATTACACAAGAATGATAGAGTAAAATCAAAAGTCCCAAATTGAATAATCCTTAAACCCAAGATGAATAGTATGAAGTATGTAAAAATATCTCAAAGTGTGTAACATAATACAAGAAAAACCCTAGGGTATTTAAAGTTTCTCCAAATAATAAAAAAAATTCTAATTAAAACATAGTATGAAAATTAAGTTGGAAATGGTCACCCCTATGGTAACAAGTCGTTAGGACTGCTTACGACTTGTTACATACCTTCGTTGGTATCCACTGTCATCAGTGATCATGACTTATTACTAGACGTAATGAGTCATAGGCTGGGACTAGTGATGACTCCAGTAGATTTCACTTTCAATAATTTTTTGTTCCATGCTCAACACGAATCTTCACCATGAGTCGTAGGTTGTCATCACAACTCATGGTCTTCAATCGTATCTACTGGGATTCAATATCTCAGCATGACTCACGAGACGTGGTCAGTCTTCTACTATACTTTAGAAATTGGCAATCTTTACTGTTATCCTCACGACTGAGGTCACAATTAGTTATCTGACATAACTACTGGTGGTCCAGCCAGTACTTAGTTTTTTCTAGATTTTTTTCATCCATATTAAATCCATGCCACTTTCAACCTAATTTACCTGCAACACATAAGTAAATTCATATTTTCACCATTTTAAGCATCAAAAGTTCCATGAAACCATGCCACATCAACACCCTCAACTTAGAACATTTGCGCATCCTCAGGCAATAAAAACAAAACTACACAAACATGATGCTTAATCAGGAAGAACCTAAGGTACCTATGACGATCAATTTTCAATTTTAAGCTTAAGAAAATTACCGCTCCTACTTTTGCATTTTAAAATGAGTATTGTGTGAATTTATGAAGCACAACATTAAGGCACAAATAAATCATGCTATGGTATTACATTTGAAACAAACAATCACACATGTATACAAATTACATTACCCAAACAAATAAGCAGTTAGTAAAACAACCCATGCACCCTCACATCAAAGAAGTCCCATTAACTCAGATAAATTATGTATGTCATGCAAGGATGGTCACGAGACACTCATACTCAGAAAAAACTTCCACAATGTGTAAAGAATACAATAGGCTTTCACTTATTTGCTTTACCTTAGTTTTCAGACAATCAGGTTAGGATTACTCAAGGACTTTATTGGCTCGTAACGTAGGCTTAGAGATTGGTATGATACAATTGGGAATTTTAGTTAATAAGACTCCTTGGCACTACACCTACTTTTCGAGGACCACTCTTTAACCACTTTTCTTTTATTCCACTGTTATTTCTCCCTTTTTTTTTTTTTTTCATTTTTTCACTTTCGGGTTGGGTATGTTTTCTTTATTCTTTTGTCTTTTCAAATTTCCTTTTCTTTTTGATTTTATCTTTTTTCTTTTTCTCTTTTTTTTTTCAACCACGCCTAACCCTACTTTCTTTTCTTTTACTTACACTCCTTCTTCATACCCACTTTAATCCCGCACTTCTATAATAGACTAGGTATCGAAGGCCCGTGCCACGAGCCCAATATATATTATTTTTTGTCTTAATTTATGTGACATAAATAAAATTAGATAATTAGTTTTATTTCTAATATGTTTTATGATTTTGTAAACTGTTAGCTATTGTAATCTACAATACTTTTTTGACATTGTAATTTACTATTTTAAGCTGTTTGCTGTTGCAATTTATAATACTCTTTTTTTTCAAAATTTTGTTATATTGATAGTCAATTTATATTTTAAAAGTAATTGAATTTTTTAATTATTGTGACTAATAATATTTTTTTCTATTTCAATTTAAACGACACTGATATAATTTTGAGAGTCAACCAAATATCACAATTGAAGTAGCAAAATCGGCACGTCTTGAATAACTCATAATAATTAATTAGAAGTGATATTACAAAATTGCTATAAAAATACTTGTAAATTTTTTTAAGTGGATCTCGTATAAGATGTCAAATTAATTTTAAACATCAAAACTTAATTTATCATTTTATATTTATTTTACTTTTTTAAATTAAATTTTATTAATTTTTTAATAGTTAGATGACTTATAAGAATTACTTTGGGGTGATATGGTAAAATTACGGTTGAAGTAACTGAAGTAGACATTTCTCAAATATCTATTTTACCTTTTTTAAAAGAAATTAAATTCTATTAATTTTTTAATACATAAATATTATATAATAATTAATTAGGGGTGATATAGTAAGATAGTAAAATCACGATTGAAGCAGCTGAAGCAGACATGTCATAAATATTTATTTTATTTTTTTAAAAAATAAATTTTATCAATTTTCTAATACATAAATATCATATAATAATTAATTAGGGGCGATATAGTAAATTCATGGAACAGGTAGGCAGCTGGAAGCAGACATGTCGACCATCAGCTGTCTGCTTTCAGCTGCCTGTCACTCATACTTATATATAGTAGTAATACCCTCAACTTAGACAATTTTCCTGATTTGAGGTGCACAATATCCAAGATAGGCCAGGGCCAAAATATGCTCATTTTGAAAAATGGGAAGGTGAATTAGTGTAAACAAGAAAACAGGTCTATTTAGGATCAAAATTAGGATCAAAGGGTATTTATTTTCATTTTGGTTGGTTATTTAGGCTATAGTGGACTACTTTAAAGAATGTCCTATGATCCTTTCTTAAATTACTATGCTACAACCAAGGTAAGACTAACTAAGCAAGTTCTAGATTTTGCACATATAGGGAACCAAGTAGTATGTCACACACACTTGTCACAGGGTTATATCACACACTACTGTCTATTTAGTTCATGCAATTGTTAGCCACAATTATCAATTTCCTAATCCTAATGTCATAAAATGATTCACAAGGGACATATATATGCATCATATCACATAGTTTAAAACAAAATTTTTTGAGGGCTGTCACAATTAAAGTACAATTCAATATGACATATCAACTACCTTAGTTTCTTATTTTCTCTGAGTTAAATAAAAATACAGAGCGACACAAAAAAAATAAAACTACAATAATTTTATCCAAGCCATGTCAGTTCTACAACCATATCACAGAGGATAATAAAAGATGCATGACAACAAAAATCACGTGGCATGATACACTCCCACCCCAACTAAGAAACTATGCACTGTCCTCCGTGCATCTTAAATTTAAAAATAAGGGATAAAGACATACCTGGGAGCTCAAGAATCAACTCATACAGTGTTAGGTCAAGGAAACAATTTGGGAGCTACCAGCTTCCATCGCTATCTCTCAGACCCTGGTCTGACGGTCTCGCTTAAACTAAATAGTAGCTACCTTGGCAGACTCGACATCTCTATTTTTGCTATTCTTACTTCTCTTTCTCTTCCTTGACCTACTGACAACATCAACTCTAGAATCAGCAGTTAACCCATCAATACCACAGATATTAAGGAACTTCTCTTCAACAATCTCCTCAATAAATGGTATTGAGGTAAAAGGTCAAACATGCATATCCTCTATAGGAGCCCAAAGTGTAGCAAACTTCTCACCAAATGTGGGGTCCATATATCTTCCAACTTTTGACTGATCCGCCTCTCAAACCTATATGCTCTTAGTCTCACCCCTAATTTCTCACTACACCTAAGACTTTACCCCACTCTTGATGTTCTTTAATTTCTTCTCAATGGTGCTTAATATTTTTATCACCTCGTGGAATATTTATGGCACTAAGGCATAGCCAGTAGGGGCTGACTTGGCAGTGAATATTCTGTTCACAAGAGGTAGAGTCGGATCCTAGGAGGTGCTTGCTGTATCAAAGTCATGAAGCTCGAACTGGGCAGTCTCAGCAGGGGTTGCACCAATGTTGGTGAACCTCAGAGTCTCAATACCATTTCCTATAGCCTGGAATACCTCTTATAATAATGTTACTCCTACCTTTTCAACCTTGGAAATGGGGTTTGCAAGATTACCAATCAACCCTAAGTCCATAATGTTCCATGACTATAGGAGCTGGTCAACCCCAGGAATCCATGGCACTCCCTCATCTAAATATATATGTATAATCAAGTATGGGAATGCCAGGATTGTGTCGAGGCTCATCACGCTATTGCAGATCTCCATCACTATGTGTTTGGCTATATCATACTCGTAACCCTTCATGATAGCCACAATTAAGGATTCGCTGCTTGGACTCAGTTCTTTATCCCTGTAGGTGGGACTCAACATATGACGCACAAGAGTAAACCAAGACAAAGCTGTGATGTTCAAACTTCTCTTCATAATCCAAGCCAAATGAGCAACTTCACCAGCCTCCCAAGTAGCTTTATCCCACCCTGAAGCAATAATTCCATCTATCCATCGAAAGTGATAAAGCTTTTCTTCCGAACCAATGTACTTTGCCTTTATCTTTTGCATCTTCTCTACTCAGTAGTCAATCTTAGTTGTGTTGGATGGTAACTAGAACTATGACCCATTTAAAAATAGGAGATAGTATACATTGAGATGTTTACCGAAACACCTCTAATCATTAAGTTCATCAAAGGGTCTCCACTCTTCCACGAACACCCCTATGGATAAGACCTCTTGAGCTCTATCTGATTAGCTACATAAAACTCTCATACTATATAGAAAAATACTAGTCAAGAGCTATGGTCATCCATTCAAAGTGCAACTATCTAAATCAGATGTCAAATTTAGGCATCTCAGACATGCCTATAGTGGTCAGCTTGTGCTCTAAATATATCCCTCTATTTGGCTTTCCTATGAAAGGTTTGAGGGCAGAATCATGATTGTATAATTTTTGTATTCTAGGGTACCCCCACCATTCAATGATGTGCACCAGAGCAAACTCGGTCCGAAGTGGTACTGTAGGTGAATGAGGAGGTGGTATCTTTACCGGGGTATCACTCGACTCCTTCTCACCCTCCTCTTTGTTTTTAGACTCAGACCCCTTATGTTTAGATTCTCTATTCTTAGACCCACTATATTCCTCCTCACTTTCCTTCTCAGGGCTATACTCTTCTTTTTCATCATCTTCACCGTCCTCTTTGGACTGGGATGGTTGGTAGGGTGGTAACTGGCTAGGATTTTTCATTCTTGGCCTTGATTGGGGTGGTGCGACTTCCTATGAGACAACTTTTGCACCTCTGGGTAACTTCTCACTTAGAACCACTATCCTTCTAATGGAATATTCATCAATTGAGCCACATGACTTATCATCCGATCCCTCATCTCTGAGATAACGAGTTAGGGTGGGGGTCTTTTTTTTGTGAGTTTTCTTCTTTACAGAGTCTTATTAGGTGCCATTGTACCTATAAGAAACACATATGTTAGTACATCCTAGGAAAAGGAATGAATAATAATAAAAAAAATAAAATAAGAGTTGTAGGCACTAGGTACCCTACAACTCAGGGTACCCGTCGTGACCTATGGTCACAAGTTGTGATAAGACTCGTGAGGTGGGAAGGTGCATAAAATTTATTCACTGTTCAGATAACTAATCCTCCTAATGAGTCTCTATGTTAGACAATGACCCGTTACTAATACTCATTATCTTACAAGAAATATATACTTGGTACATTACCCTTTCAGTCATCACGACTTGTCACCACGAGTCATATCATAAGAAAATGACTTATGGCATTAGTCGTGATGTCAATAGAACCTACATTACTCCAAAAACCCATTTTATCAGTGGGTATGAGTCACCTAATGGCTCGTGATATGACCCTACAAGTCGTTATGAGACTTGTAGCTATTATAACATGCAGGTTTAGAAAAATTAGTTTCAACTCTCATATAACCAATAGGTACTCAACTTCCCTATGGTTCTATATAAGTTCATCATGCTCCTATGGCATCCCCACACAATTTTAAACACAAAGTTCAGTACACTCCCATGTTTATCATTTTACATTCATGATTCTTAAGAATAGTTTAATTTTTCATTTTATGCACATAATTTAATCATGGAATCGAATAGAATTTGACCAGTTTAAGGACCCACAAATGATAGTAACAAGAAAGAGCACAATTTACTTTAGATTGGATTCCTCAAAACATGAAGAATACTTTATAAATTTCTTTCCCTAGTTATTAAGTCTCATGATCTTTAGAGATGGAAGATTTGTAACGTTTGTGATGCTTGGGGATGAATTTCGGTGTATATTTTAAATAATTGGAGAAATTAATGGAATGAAGGTAGTTTTAAAGTTTTAAAATAGGGAAGAGGATCAATAATGGGAATTAATTCCCACTTAAAATTTTGGTATTGGATAGGTTCACCTTGCTAGGCCCAAAATGTCGGGTCGGTAACTAGTCATCATAATGACTTATAATAAGTCGTGACTCTACCCGTGATACCAAAAAAATTACCTGGGTCTCTAATCATAATGACTTAGTGTGATGTGTCATTGTCACTAATAATGACTCATTTCGAGTGTCATTATAACAGTAAAAATGAATTACTTGAGAGTGTTTGAAGCCCTATCTTACTATGACTCTAGTCGCGAGTTGTGAGAACAAATAACGATTCATGAAGTGAGTCATATTGGCTGGCACCATAAAATTTTTGTGGTCTTTTTTTGCAACATCAAGCTCTACACAATAAACACACAAGTTACCCTATAATGAAATCAGTACAAAACATAGGTTGACACACATGTAACTTGATTTAATGTCACTACAAGACGTGGCTAGGTTGGATAATCAGTTTTCACCAACTATCCCTATGGGTTGCCTCCCATGCAATGCTTGATTTAATATCGCGACATGACATAATTGCCTTGGTTACTCAGACTTCACTAAGGTCTATTTCATCAACTAATTTAAATTTATTACGGTTTTATATATAGTTCTTACCCTCTGACATTCACCTTAAACTTTGAATAACTTTTAAGCGGTTTTATATATAGTCCTTCAGGCACTCAAAAGCCTTATGACATGCATCACCAAAAATGAATTCCACTTTTTTCTAAAAGCTTTCAAAGAGGATTAGCAATTTTCGAGAAGTCCTTGATGAATCTTCTATAAAAACCAGTATGACCAAAAAAACTTTGAATAACTTTTACTAAGACTAGTGTTGGCAACTTTTTGATCACTTCAATATTTACTCTATCCACCTTAATACACTATTTTGAGATCTTATGCTCGAGAAAAATACCTTCTTTTACCATAAAGTGCTACTTCTAACAATTCGACACTAGGGTGAACTCTTCATACCTTTGGTGTGAGTTGGCCAAATGTGCCAATGACATTAAAAGAGTCCCCAATAACTAAAAAATTATCCATGAAGCCCTCGATCGTATCTTTCATTGTGTAAGAAATGGTGGACATCATACATCTTTGAAAGGTAGCAATATTATTGAATAATCCAGATGGCATCTTCTTGAATGCAAAAGTCCCATTAGGGTAGGTAAAGGTAGTCTTTTATTGGTCCTCGAGAGCAATAGATATCTAATTGTACCTCGAGTACCCATCAAGAAAATAGTATCAACCCCTGCCTGCTAATCTATCTAGCATGTGATCCATAAATGGGATAGGGAAATGATCCTTGAGTCCAAGTGTTCAGCTTCCTATAGTACATGTATACTCACCAACCAGTCGCTAGCCTTATGAGCATAATTTTATTCTTCTCATTTGGGACCACAGTGATCCACCTTTCTTAGGAACACATTGAATCAGGTTGACCCACTTGCTGTCTGCAATGGGGTAAACCACTCCAAAATCTAACTACTTTATAATTTCTTTATTCAAAACTAACTAGATTAGAGGATTCAAGTGATGCTAATGCTTAATGCTAGGAATACAATATGTCTTAAGCTATATTTTATGGGTACAAATACATGGTGGGATACCCAAAATATATGCAATGGTCTATCCAATGGACCTCTTGAATCTCTAGAGCACTAATAGTAATGCCTCTACCTCTGTATATACTAAGTTGGCTACAATAAGAACCAACAAGGTATTATTGGCCCCCAAGAATGTATATCACAAGTGAGATAGGAGGGCTTTCAATTCCAAGACCGATGGCTTTTCAATCGAAGATCAAGATGAATGAGTGGTTCTATTCTTCAGATCTAGATCAATCTTTTTTGGAGAAATGTGTAAGAACCTCTACTATGCAATGAGCTCACTATCTCATTATATTTATCAATACATTTCAATCAAAGTTCATACTTACTACTGCTAACTCCTTAACTCTAAGTCTCTCTTTAATGGGCACAGTCACTGCATCAACATCATCATTAATAGTGTCTATCACAGACACCACTCAGATACCATCAGGCTGCTGCATTGAAGGACACACATTAAAGATCACTTTCTCATTAGTGAGCCTGAACATCATCTTCCCCAACTCCATATCAACCAATGCCCTACCCATAGCTAGTATGGGTCTACCCAAGATGATATGAACATGGAAGTATACCTCACAGTCAAGAATAATGAAATCTTCTAGAGATATGAAGGATTCCACCTTCACCAACTTAACAATGGCCTCTTCACTGTGTGGTCAACCACCAATAACCTCATAGATGTCAGTTTGGGTGCCCCCAACCCCAACTTCTTATACACTACTAGCGGTATCAAATTTATGATGACTCCTAAGTCACATAAATCCCGAGCGATGTTGAAGGATCATGAAATAGTAAAATCTCTAAGGTTTTCCTTCTTCTCAACTAACGATCTAGAAGCAAAAACACTACAATAGTGCACATTATTGGCGGGCTCAAAATTCACTATTTGTTTTTTTATGACCAATTTTTTTTAACTTTGCATAGCCCTTCATTTTCTCCATTTCCTCCACAAGAGATATATTAATAGACGGTTCATTTAACATTGATAAGAACTTCTGATACTTTTCTTTCTCTTGCTTCATCTTAAATCTCTATAGAAAGGGAGCAAGGGCGCATGGAATGGTTTTAACATAGTCTCAACCACTTTTCCCTTTCCCATATCAATATTAGCACTTTGATCAACACCTATTGATTTATGTACCTCTACTTCAGGTATCTTATCAACATCAATAATATCATTCGTCAGTTCATCATCCACAGGCATAAGAGGATTAATAGTTGTCTTACCACTTAGAGAAGTGATAGAAAGACAGTGACTATCATTCTTAGGATTTTTACTATATTTCTTGGGATTGTACCAGTCTTCCTTTGATTCAAAGTTATAGACATTTGTCTAAAATATTGCTCTAATTGATTTATTTCAGCGGCATATGACTCTATCTTCAGAGACAACCCTGAAATATCTTTCTTCATCTTCTTAGGGAAAGCTTCCTTACTTTTTTGACCCTTAAAAATCTTGGACAACATAGCCTCCATCCTTGAATCAGTATCATGATTGCTTGGTGGAATATACCTATCTTCTTTCTCTTTGTAGTCATCCTTTCTTCTCCATTCAATGTCACGCTGTCTACTCCAATCTCTATACTTATCTCCATAATAGTTCTGACCTTGGTTTACTTACCCTTTGGCTAGTAAACCTGCCAAATTATAATCTAGGTACTTTGACTCTTCTTTTAAATAAGACTCATAATATTTAGAGGCATTACACTACGAACCCACTGCATTGACCTTCTCAAAATTCATTTTTCGGAATTGCTTAGTCAATAATCCAACCTCAGTCCATAGCTAAGAAACCTCTTGTGCTACTGTATCATCACTAACTCTATTCTTATTGGAAGCTCTAATAGCATAAATGCCAGTTCTTCTCTCAGCCTCCTGAGTATGCCATCCTTGGTTGGTAAGTGAGATCTGATCTAATACCTCTAATGCTATCTCCCAATGCAGACACATAAATGCTCCATAAGTAATAGTGTCTACTATAGTTCTTGAACTGGAATTTAGGGCTCAATAGAGTATTTCCAATATATTAGTCCCTAAAATTAGATGATTGGGTACCATCATTAGCTTTTTCTTAAACTGAAACCATGCCACATACAACTATTCTGAATATAACTGCTTAAAGTTATATATTTCATATTTCAACTACAACTTTCTTCTTGGAGTGAAAATATAGATTAAAAACTTCCTCCACAACTCATTCCAAGTACTAATTGACCATCAAAGAAGTTCCCCTAACCATAGTGTGGCTCCACTTGTCAATAAAAAAGGCAACAACTTAAGTCACACTGATTCTTGATCTGTCCTAGGCATAGTGTATGAAGCATAAATCTTAATAATGTCTGTGAGGTTCATATTTGCACCATCAGTTGGCGAGCCCATAAATACACTCATAAATGCAATAGCTCAATTATGACAATGGTAATATCAAATTTCACACCTAATGGAAAAACAGGAGGAATGATAGCTCCTTTCTTAGTAGGCTCAATAGACCCCTTACCCTCGTCTGGATCATCATATGGTTGAAAGTACTAATATGTTGGGATTACTTAAGCTCTACCCATTCTATCTCGATTCCCATAGAGTGATGCTCGATGAACTAGTATAGGTCTCTGCATATCTAGTTCTTCCTCCAAGCTAAATAGTGGGCATCAACTTTACTCCTTAAATTATCCATATTTGCTTTCATGAATAATTATTTAGTGGTTTTATTAGAAATATCCTAAAATCTTCTGAGACCAGGTAGAGGCACATCATCAGGATCATCCTGAACCCCTTCAAGATGGCATTCACATATTATTCTTCCATCATATAATTCGTTTATAGAATTCTCTCTAGCTTATGATTATATGGGAGAAAAGGATTTCCTCGACTCCTAATGTTAGGTATACACCAGCATACACCCAACTAAGAACGAAAAACAAAAGCCCAAGAACTTCTATAACTTCAATCAGCAACCCCATAACCATATTACCCAATAATGATGCCAAAATTTTTTGTTGACCAAAACTACACCTACAAAGATGTATAAGGTGGTTGATGACAAATGTAGTAACCCAACTCAGTTTGGGGTCGATCACATAGGGAATAGGTCAAAATCATATCTCAAACTTCTTGAAGTATCATAGTATAGAAAATTTAAGATGACCACAAGGACTGTGTTTTCTAGGCTTTCTAACTTAGAAATTTATTTGTGGTAAACCCAAATATCTCACTGTCCCACGTTTTGAATCTAAAAAGCTTGATATTAAAAACTATCTTATAGACTCATAGGTAAATCTCACCCCTTACCTTTTGAGTCTCAGGTTGTCGCTTTGCTATTCTTTGTATTTGATTCCAGTTAAGCTATCACCTTGTGGGTCTAGAGCTATTACATGAGGGTTGATAACCTCTAATCATTATTGTATTCCTCTTTTCCTAATGTTGACCTCTCTTGTGAAGATGATCTTGAATAGATAGGAGTTCTTAGAGTTGGCGATCACTAAGAAAGAAATCATCTTGAAGGAAATCACAATACATGTGCAAATATTGATATAGATGAATCTCACACTTCCTTACTTCATCAATCCATCAGTGTTCCCACCCCCTTGTTTAGGAAATTAACCACTCATGGTTATGAAATAATCCATATAAGTCGATGAGGAAAACATAGAATTATTTGCACAAGAATGAAAGAGTAGTATCCAAAGTCTCAAGTTGAATAATCCCAAAAACCAAGATCAAGAGTATGAAGTATGTAAAAATATCTCTGAAGTGCATAACATAATACAAGAAATATCCTAGGGTATTTGTAGTTTCTCCAAATAATAAAGAAAATTTAATTAAGACATAATATGAAAATTAAGTCAACAGTGGTCACGCCTCTGGTAATGAGATTAGGGCTGCTCTCGACTCATTATGTGCCTTCATTTCTATCCTTTGTATTCAAAGATCAGAACTCTTTACTAGACATAATGAGTTGTAGGATGGGACTCATGACCTTATAGTACTTTTTGTGTCACGCTTAGCATGACTTTTCACCATGAGCCGTAGGCTGTCATCATGACTCGTGGTCTTCAATTATATCCTGTGGGCTTTAACTTTAAATTTTTTTGAACTTTTCCTATTATGATCAGAACGACTCACACCATGAATCATTACCAGACATCAAAAGTTGTGGTAAGTTTCTACTTTACTTTTGAAATTGACAATATTCACTGTTGTCCTCACGACTGAGGTAACGAGTCATAGGTGACATAATGATTCATGGTCCATCTAGTACTTGTATTTTCTGGAGCTTTTTCATCCATACTCAATCCATGCCACTTTCAACCTAATTTACCTATAACACATAGAAAATACATATCTTATCCGACAAAATAATCCAAGTAAATTCATATTTTCACCATTTTAAGCATCGAAAGTTCTATGAAACTATGAAACATCATGTGACAAAGGTGACAAAAACATACCTAGGAACCTATAAAGCTTAATGATGATATGGTATGTAACCATGATTGTTACTTTAAGGATTAGGTTCCATCACCTAAAAGTTGGTTTGCATGACTATGACCAGACAATAGAAATTAGAATCGTGCTTTCTTGGTATAATCACGGTTGCTCAATCATAGGATCACATCCTAAAAATCACTTCTTTAAATGCACCCGCTGCTAGCTCTATATGTGTTTGCCTATCAACATTTGTACTATCCATCAAATCATATCTGGCCCTTTAAACAGCCTGGTCATATGGCATATCAGGATCCTGCAAGAATCCAATGTTACCTCTCTTGGTCCTAATTACTAGGACCACCTCATCATCATTTGTAAAGAAATTAAACTGTATCGGTGTGTGAAGGGTATATTTGCACCCCTCGGGTATAACTAAGGGAGTGACTGCTACACGACTCTTTGTGAGAGAGTATACCTCTACTCGTAATATATTAAAATCCTTCCTCATTTAGGCTAGATCCAAGACATCTATCTTTGTAAAATAAGCTTTAACCCATCTCTAAAAGTCATCAAGCTACGCCTAGAAGTCAATAATAGCTTAGATAGTGTAGCTCCCTATGCAACATTCTATCTGGCCTCTTCCTACTTAAATCTAGTTCGAAACCCAAATCTCATCTATTTGTAAAGGGTAGTCATCTTGGTCTTAACAACTCTGAATCAAATATCGGTGGCCCTATGAATTTTCAGTAGCAAAAATTCTTTAGATATAGTAATCATACTTGTAGAAGGAGCTATAACGGATGGGCGAGTAGGCTCTGAAGATATGCCAACCGGATCTGAGGTTGAAGCCAGGGTTGATAAAGAAGTAGCTGGTGTCCCCTCGCCCTGTATACTCAAGTTTGGAGCCTCTCTCTGCTCCTCTATCTCCATATCAACACAAATAACCACATCGCCTACATGTGTATCACCAGGATCTGTGGAAATTATTGGGCCCTCTATTTGGGACCTAGGTACTACTTTTGGCTCTTTAGATCTCTTGGGAAGGTTTGGGTATGGCAGAAGCTTCATACTCTTTATTTATGTAGTAGCCTTAGCACATACACTCTTATCAATGCCCAATATCTTAAGTACACTATCCTTGTGTCATACTCTATGAATCATGAAAGAAAATTGTAGATTATAAGCTATCCAAATGCTCTGTCATGGATCTCATGCTAGAGGATAGCTGTAAAATCAATGGCATATCAGGAAATTATAAAAGTAACCAGTGCTGCTCTCTCCCAAGTCAATAAATTATTTGAAGTAGTGGGGAACAATCAGTACTGGATTAGCAACTATAAAAGCTTGGGCTCAAACATCAATATACCCTTTTTTATCTCACCATACCCCTCAATCATTGGAGTAGCATCATCCAAATATGAAATATAGCTGGCTATCCACCTAGCCATCTCAACCCTATCTCGTTTGTGCTCAGTATCCCTTATAATATATCGATCACGTGCGACTGTAAGTCTATAGTCACACTCAATTATAAATGTGAGAGTGATATAATAAGGTCAAAAAATAACTCGACAGATAGTATCTACTAACTGATCAACTCTAAACCTTTTCACGAGTATATGACCAATTTTTGGATGCTCTATGAATTTACACGGCTTAGAGATCTACGCATATGAAGGACTACCATAGCTTGGTAAGATGCACAAGTCTTATGTACCAAGGCTGGATGTAAGAACCGAGTGGTCAAGTCATCTACTTTTGTAATACCCCCAAACTTTTTCTAGCTTAAATTCATTCCTAGAATGTTAAGGGATGACTTCCAAAAATATTAATATTTATTTCGCATAGAATTTTCTCGATTTTAAATTTTATTATGTGGGAAATTAAATAAGCTTTCCATCAATACCAAATTTGCCCAAATGTAACACTCGATGAATAAGTTAGAGCATTTTTAAGTTTACAGTGTGCTAGCTGGGTAGTCACCACATTACAGTGAAGGACAATTTCATAATCGTCACTTTCCAGTGGACCACCATGATGTTGGCACATCACGGCAAGGTCCTAATTCCCATTTGTCAATTTCCAGTAGACCTCTGCAATATTGGTGCATTGCAGAGAGGTCCATTTTCCCAATTATCGAATTCCAATAGCCCAATGCGGTAGTGGTGCATCACACCAAAGGAAAGAATGATATTTCTATAGGGCACCGTGATGGTGGCACATCGCATTGAAGTTCCAAGTCCCAATTATCAAAATCTAGTAGGACAACACTATAGCTCTGCATCGCGAAAGTCCTCAATTTCCTGTTAGTCAGTTTCCAGTGAGCCACCGTGATAGTGGCGCATCGCGGTGGCCCATTAAATTAGGACCCAGTTATATTTTTCAGTTTTGTTTGGAGTTTAAAAAGGGCATTTTGGACTTTTTCCCAGCCCCCAATTCCATCCAAACATAAGATTTAGGGCTATTACAAGCATCTTATGATATATTTCTCATGATTTATCTCAACCAAAAACCCTAAGATTCAACAATCAACATAAAAAATCCCAAGATTCCACCATTCTTTTTCTAAATTAATTCAAAATTTAAGATTTCCAACACAAGAATTCTAAGAACCTTCATTTAAGAGCACAAATAGAGTCTTAAAAGCAAGGTTGTTCATATAGTTTATCATCCAAGGTATGTGGGGTTTGAATAAGGACAAATCTTTTGTTCTTGTGCCCAAAACCATAAATTTTATTAAATATTACATAATTTGCAAGTTGGGGTTTATACCCAAAGCATCTTTTTTTAAGTTTATGAAGATATTAGTTATTTAAGCCTTGAATTGCATATTTATCCCACCTGTTTTTGTTTTCAATTGAGGATTTATGTTATGAATTGCACATCCCTATTGTGAATTGATAATTTCAAGTGTTTCTAAGATAATGGTTGAGAATTAAGCTTCATTCTGAAATTGTGATCATTTAAGTACATATTCTTTAAACCCAAGTATAAATTTTGATATTTCATGAAGACTATTTTATTAGCATTCTTTAACAAGCAAGTATTTAGATTTGAAAGGAAGATTGATCTTCCAAACCTAAGCTAAGATAGGAATCCATATTATTTATGATTTAAATCAAAATTAAGTATAATTGTTTTTTCTTATAAACTCTTGTGCTGTTTTAAGGTGAATTTTCTAAAAGTTCTGAGCAATAAGTATGAGAGTAGTATTTAGCACCAGGTTGGGTATGATTCCAAGGTCTCATGCCCCAGAACTATGAGTCACTGTAGGTTTTAAATGCTCATAGTAGGCTAAGATAGTGATCACTTAAGTTAAGGTTCTATTCCGATGGCAAGGGTAGAATAACTCTTCCCAATGTGGGCAAGACGTTGGACTCCATGTTGACTCACATGGTTTATGTCGGTTAGAAGAAACTCCCCGAGTCTTAAATTTCCTAAGTCCCAAAGTTCCAAGATTTCCAAAGCTCCCAAAACTTATAAGTTTTAAAAGAAAAAAACGACAAAAAAGCTTTAACAAGACTTAGTGTTATGACTAACTAGATTTACAAGTATGATTTGTTATACATGATTTTATATTTAGACATTTTAGATCATCAAGATTATATGAGTCATATACACCTATCATGCATTTACTTTCTAATTATGATGATGCCTTACTTATGCATTACACCCCCATATACTCAGTACATCCTCAAAGTGCTGATCCATAAATATGTTAATGTGCTACATTATCTTATAATGTAGTTTTAGGTGCTTAGTATCAGCAGTGTGAGTAGTTCGAGCATCTCTATATACGCTTCCATAGTTAGTGAGTCCTCATGATTCGAGGGCCTATTTCTTCAAATTTCCATCTTTCATAGTAATTGAGTTATCATTTTTCATTTAACCCAAATTAGTTGGGGGTTTTCCCCTACGACTCTCCAGTTCTTTAGTAGTAGAGGCTTGTTGGACTACGAGTTTATTTATAGACATTCAGTACTTGTTATTCTGACATTATCTTCAGTTTATTTAGTTCAGTTTGGTGTGATACAATATTATTTCTTGATTAGTTTATCTTAAAGTAAGGTTCTGACCTGGTAGTAGGCTCGAAGAGTTAGCTTGGGGATACTTGTAGCCTTGAACACCGTGTGATATCTCGAGATTAGGTTTCATGGCGACAAAAACTTGGTATTAGATCCTAAGGTTTAAAGAGTGCTAGGGAGTCAGAAAAACCATGTTATGTAGAGTTTTGATCATGGGTTTGAAGTGCACCACATCTATGAGCAAGAGGCTATGGAGCATTTAAGGAAAATCCTCTCTTTCTTTTATAATCCATTGTTCTTATAGATATCTCTATCTTCTATTAACTCGTGCTCTTTTATGATAGAATATGCCTCATCACAGAGAAAATACCTATAGGAATTATAACCAGCCACCCCAGCCTGTTGATCCCCTGAATGAGAATGTGTCGCATGCCAAATTTTGGGTTGCCTTTTAGGTGTTAGCCCAAGTTATGACTGCTAATGTTTAATTCAATAATCAGGCTGTAATTTTGCATCAACAAGAGGGCGAGTTAGCTGCAGCTAGACTTTGTAACTTTATGAGAATGAATCCGCCTAAATTCTTTAGGTCAAAAGTAGGTGAAAACACCTAATTGTATCTTGATTAGGTGAGAAAGATCATCTAAGTTATGCATGCCTATGAAGAGGAGAGAATAAAATTGGCTTCGTATTGGTTAAAAGATATTACTTATGATTAGGTTGACGTATGGAAGAAAGGTAGGGATGAGGGTGTAGCTCCTATGAGTTGGCAGGTGTTTCAGGTGCTTTCCAAGATAGGTTCTTTCCATGAGAGTTGTGAGAAGCCAAGGTTGAAGATTTTATGAACCTGAGTCAGGGCTCAATGACCTTGAAGGAGTACTGCATTAAGTTTAACCAGTTATCTAAGTATGCTCCTGAGTTGATAGATGACACCAGATATAGTATGAGTAAGTTTATTACCGGAGTATCGAGATTGGTAGTTAAGGAGTGTAGGAATGCCATACTTATTAGAGACATGGATCTTGCAAGGTTGATAACTTATGCCTAGCAGATCATAGCAGAGAAGTTGAAGGGAAGAGAGAGAGGAAATGAGAAGAATAAAATAGGACAATTTGAGTATGGTCAGCCAAGGTTTGTATGGAGAAATCAATCATAGTTTTAGTGTCATATGCTCTTTCCAGTGACATCTTCATCTAGTGCTCCCACTCCCAGAGGTCGATATGAGCAGTAGGTAAGTCTTCTATGTCCAAGTCCCAGAATAGTGTGACTGGTAATCCCAATAATCCTTCATATGCTAAGTGTGGTAGAACTCATCCTGGTGAGTGCTTTACTGGACAAATAGGTTGTTTTGGTTGTGGTAAGTTAGGTCATAGAATTAGAGAATGCTCATATGATAAGCAGGGAAATTAAGATATTCGTGCACGAACAGGGGCTACCAGTGCACCAGCTCCTGCAGCTCATCTAGCCCCTCCTTAGGGTGCATCATCCAGTACTAGTGGTGGTCAGTGCCAGAATTGGTTCTATGCTTTACCATCCCACCAGGAGTAGGAGAGCTCCCCAGATATTGTTATTGGTATGATTCGTGTCTTCCATTTTGATGTTTATGTGTTGTTAGACCCTGGGTTAAGTTTCTATTATGTTACCTCGTTGGTTGCTGTGAATTTTAAGATAAGTTTTGAAAAGATCCCTAAGCCTTTCTTAGTTTCTAACCAGTAGGGGAATCAGTTATTGCTAAAATCATTTATAAAAAGTTTCCCATTACTGTACTTCATAAGATCATGTTAGCTAATTTGATAGAATTAGACATAGTTGACTTCGAACTTATTCTTGGTATGGATTGGCTCCATTCTTGTTATACATCCACAGATTGTCTCACCCGAGTGGTGAAGTTTTAGTTTCCTGATGAGCCAACCCTTGAGTGGTCAGGTAATTCAGTGTCTCCCAAGAGTTATTTGATATCCTATATTAAAGCCAGAAAGCTAATCTCTAAAAGGTGTATCTATCATCTAGTTTAAGTTAAAGACATTGAGTCTGAGACTCCAACAGTTCAGTTAGTCAGTATAGTTAATGAGTTTCCTAATGTCTTTCCTGAAGATTTTCCTAGGCTACCTCCCGATAGAGAAATAGAATTCGAAATTGATCTTCTTCCTGATACTCATCCTTTTTCCATTCCTCCATATCATATGGCTCCTGCTGAACTTAAGGGGTTGAAAGAACAACTCAAAGATCTTCTAGACAAAGGTTTCATAAGACCTAGCATTTCTCAATGAGGCACTTCCATCCTATTCATATAAAAGAAAGATGGTTCTTTGCGTATGTGCATTGACTATCATCAATTGAATAAAGTCACAGTGAAGAACAAATATCTTATTTCTAGAATTGATGACTTATTTGACCAACTCCAACGTGCAAGTTATTTCTCAAAGATAGATCTTAGATTCGGCTATCATCAACTCAAAGTATGGGAATGCGATATTCTGAAGACAGCCTTCAGGACCCGCTATGGTCATTTTGAGTTTCTAGTCCTGTCCTTTGGGATTACCAATGCCCCAGTAGCTTTCATGGACTTGATGAACCGAGTGTTCAAATAGTATCTAGACATATTTGTCATAATATTTATCGATGATATTCTTGTCTACTCTCATAGTAAGGATGATTATGCAGACCACCTCTGAATTATGTTGCAAACTCTTAGAGATCACCAGTTGTTTGCCAAATTTAGCAAATGTGAATTTTGGCTAAGGTTAGTTGCTTTCCTCGATCATATTATTTCTAGTGAGGGTATTAGAGTTGATCTTCAAAAAATAGAAGCCATAAGAAACTGGCCTAGACCTATTTCTCCATCAGATATTAGGAGTTTCTTGGGTTTAGCTAGCTATTAGTAATGTTTTGTTGAGGGGTTTTCATCCATTGCATCTTCTATAACCCGATTGACTCAGAAAAAGATTAAGTTTCCTACGAGAAGAGTTGTCAGGAATTGAAGACTCGACTCACTTCAGCCCCAGTCTTAGCATGACCTAATAGTACGACTGGTTTTTTGTGTATTGTGATGTCTCTAGAGTTGGTTTGGGTTGTGTTTCGATGCAGTGAGGTAAGGTCATATAGCCTATGCCTTTAGGCAGTTTAAGCCTCATGAAAAGAATTACCCAACCTATGATTTTGAATTAGCTGCTGTGGTGTTTGCTTTGAAAATCTAGAGACACTACCTGTATGGTGTGCATGTTGATGTGTTCACGGACCATAAAAGCTTGCAATATGTATTTATACAGAGAGAGTTAAATCTCCATCAGAGAAGTTGGTTAGAACTACTAAAAGATTATAATATGAGTGTGATGTATCATCCGAGCAAGGCCAATATAGTGGCAGACACCCTTAGTCGATTGTCTATGGGCAGTGTTGTTCATATGGAGAATGATAAGAAAGATTTTGCTCAGGAAGTGCACCATTTGGCTAGTTTGGGTGTTAGATTGGTCAATTCGGCTGAGCGTAGCATTTGGGTGCAGAATAGTGCAGAATCTTCCTTAGTTTCTGAGGTGAAGGAGAAACAATATCAGGATCCCATCTTGGTTAAGTTGAATGAGTCAGTTAAAGACTAAAAGGTAGAGGTTTTCTCCCAAGGGGGAGATGGTATGCTGAGATACTAGAGTATACTATGTGTACCATGTGTAGATGAGTTAAGACAGTGGATTATGGCTGAGGCGCATGGTGCGCGTTACTCCATTTATCCTGGTGCTACTAAAATGTACCGAGATTTGTGAAAATTCTATTGGTAGAGCAGTATAAAGAGAGATATAGTGTAATTTGTAGCCAAGTGTGCAACTTGTCAACAGGTTAAAGTAAAGCACTAAAGTCTGGTGGTGTTTTGAAAGAGTTCATTATTCTTTTTTGGAAGTGGGAAGAGGTGAATATGGATTTTGTAACAGGGTTACCCATTCGCATCGTCATTATGATTCAATTTAGGTTATGATGGACAGATTGACTAATTCAGCGTATTTCTTTCCAGTTCATACGTCCTATACAACTAAGGATTATGGTAAGTTGTAAATCTGAGAGTTAGTCAGATTGCATGGAGTGCCCTTGTCCATTATCTTAGATAGGGGTACTTAGTTCAACTCTCAGTTTTGGAAAGCTTTTTTGAAAGGTCTTGGTACTCAAGTTCATCTTAGTTCAACTTTTCATACTTAGACCGATGGTCAAATGAAGAGGACTATTAAGACTTTAGAAGATATGTTGAGAGCGTGAGTGCTTGATTTCAAGGGTAGTTAGGATGAGCATTTGCCATTGATTGAGTTTGCCTACAACAAAAGTTATCATGCTAGCATTCAGATGGCCCCATTTGAGGCACTTTATGGGAGGAGATATAGATCAACTATCATATAGTTTGAAGTGGGTGAGGCAGCGTTGTTAGGGCTAGATATAGTGTAGAAGTTATGGAGAAAGTATAGTTGATTCAAGAGAGGTTGAAAATAACTTAGAGTCGTCAGAAGTTGTATGCGGATGTAAGAAGAAGAGATCTTGAGTTTGAAGTTGATGATTTAATCTATTTAAAAGTTTCACCCATGAAGGGGGTATAGAGATTTGGCAAGAAAGGGAAACTTAGTCTCCGTTATATAGATCCCTTCCGAATTTTGAGCCATGTTGGGAAGGTAGGGTATGAGCTAGAGTTTCTTTCAGATTTATCATCCCTACATCCTATGTTCCGTGTTTCTTTGTTGACGAAGTGTATTAGTGATCCAACGGTTGTAGTACCCTTAGAAAGTATAGAGGTTCATGATAGACTCTCTTATGAAGAAATTCCAGTTGAGATCCTTGACTATCAGACTCGTAGACTAAGGAACAAAGAAGTCCCCTTAGTCAAGGTTCTTTGGTGAAATCAATCCATTGAGGGAGCCACTTGTGAAGTAGAAGCAGATATGCGGACCAATTACCCTAATATTAATGCTGTAGATTCAGATTCAGTTAAAGGTAACAAGTTTCCTCAGATCATCTCTTTTCAGTCTAAGCTTCAACTTTATATAGCCATTCCTTTGATAGTTCATGCATTTGCAATCAATTAAGTCATGCTTTCAGTTGTATATGCCTGTTATGGCCTCGCATTTTAGCATCTCAACTTCGCTAGCCATATTCGAGGATGAATGTTCCCAAGGGGGAGATATTGTAATACCCCAAACTTTTTCTAGATGAAATTCATTCATAGAATGTTAAGGGATGTCTTCCAAAATAATTAATATTTTTTTTTGCATAGAATTTTCTGGATTTAAAAAGGGTATTTTTGGACTTTTTCCCATCCCCCAATTCCGTCCAAACACAAGATTTAGGGTTATTACAAGCATCTTATGATATATTTCTCAAGATTTCTCTCAACTAAAAACTCTAAGCTTCAACAATCAACCACAAGAATCCCAAGATTCCACCATCCCTTTTCCAAATAATTCAAGATTCAAGATTCCCAACACAAGAATTCCAAGAACCATCATTCAAGAGCACAAATAAAGTCTAAAAAACAAGGTTGTTCATCTAGTTCATCATCCAAGGTATGTGGGGTTTGAACAAGGACAAATCTTTCGTTCTTGTGCCTAAAAACTTGAATTTTTTTAAAGATTACATGATTTCCAAGTTGGGGTTTATACCCAAAGAATCTTGTTTTAAGTTTATGAAGATATAAGTGGTTAAGACTTGAATTGCATGTTTATCCCACCTATTTATGCTTTGAATTGAGGATTTATATCATGAATTGCACATCCCTATTGTGAATTGATAATTTCTAGTGTTTCGAAGATAATGGTTGAGAATTAAGCTTCATTCTGAAATTGTGATCATTTAAGTATATATGCTTTAAACCCAAGTATGAATTTTCATATTTCATGAAGAGTATATTATTAGCATGCTTTAACAAGCAAGCATTTAGATTTTAGAGGAAGATTGATCTTCCGAACCTAAGCTAAGATAGAAATCCACATTATTTATGATTTAAAGCAAAAAGAAGTATAATTGGTTTTTATTATAAACCCTTGTGCTGTTTTAAGGTGGATTTCCTAAAAGTTTTAAGCAATAAGTATGAGAGTAGTATTTAGCACTGAGTTAGGTATGATTCCAAGGTCTCATGCCCCAGAACTACGAGCCACCATAGGTTTTAAATGCCCATAGTGGGCTAAGATAGTGATCACTTAAGTTAAGGTTCTATTTCGATGGCAAGGGTAGAACAACTCTCCCCAACACAGGCAAGATGTTGGACTTCCTGTCGGCTCACATGGTTTGTGTCAGGTAGAAAAAACTCCCTGAGTCCCAAAGTCCCTAAGACCTACAGTTCCAAGATTTTCAAAGCTCCTAAAACTTCTAAGTTTCAAAAGAAAGGAATGATAGAAAAGCTTTTACAAGACTAAGTGTTGTGACTCACTAGATTTACATGTATGATTTTTTATACATGATTTTATATTTTGATATTTTAGATCATCAAGCTTATGTAAGTCTTATACATCCAACATGTATTTTCTTTCTAATTATGATGATGTCTTACTTATGCATTACACCCCCATATACTTAGTACATCCTCAAAGTACTGATCCACAAATACGTCTATGTGCTACATTATCTTATAATGTAGGTTCAGGTGCTTAGTATCAGTAGCGTGAGTTGTTCGAGCATCTCTATCTACGCTTCTATAGTTGGTGAGTCCTTATGATTCGAGGGCCTAATTCTTTAGATTTCCATATTTGGTTGTAATTGAGTTATGATTATCAGTTTAGCCCAAGTCAGTCGGGGGTCTATCCCAATGACTCTCTAGTTCTTTAGTAGTAGAGGCTTGTCGGACTATGAGTTTATTTATAGACTTTCAGTATTTACTATTCAGATAGTATCTTCAGTTTAGTTTTGGTATGATACAACATTATTTCTTGATTAGTTTATCTTAAGTTAAGGTTCCAATCTAGTAGCAGGATTAAAGGGTTAGCATGGGGCTACTCATAACCTTGAGCACCGTGTGACATCTCAGGATCAGGTTTCGGAGTATTACAACTCTATACCTATTGAATGCAGCCCATAACTATGGTACCCGACTAATCCCAGATAGATCATTCTAATCTTCCTTATAAATAATCCTCTTAGATTTGCCTGCCTCTAAAATATGTCTATCTATATCAAATATATCCTGCATATCCTCTACATACCACCTCAGATTATCCTCATTGAGAGGTGACTCCAAGGTATGTGTGGGTGTAGTGCTCTGCACCTACTATACTGGTGCATCATGGGAAGCCTTCCCTATAGCCCCCTCAGCTTGGGGTACCGCTGATGACTCTTCTTGCACAATATCCTCTGATGAATCCTGGAACCACTCCTAAGAATGGGGGATCCTAAGTTCCAACCTGTGGAGTAGATTCATAATCTGTCTCCTTATTATCATCATCATCATCTGGTGGAGGAGTATGTTGGGGTGACATTCGCGCTGACTTCAACCATGGATGGGCTGAAATTGTCTAAGCAGCCTGGTGCATCCCTCTAGTAACTCTGCATGTGATCCCAACTGTAGTGTCTATACTTTGCTGCCGCGGGTACTCCTTCACTGAACCACTAGGCTCGGGAGACTCTGTCTATCGCCTTGAGGTATTGACCTTCTTTTGCTTTGAAACTTTAGGTGCTGTATGTACCTGAAAAAAAGTTGTTAATTTCTAACAAAAATGAGGGATAGAAAAAGATGAAGAAAAACCCAAAATTAAAAAAAAAAGAATTTTCCTCAATTTTCACACCCCTTTAACCTATTTGAAATCCTAATAATTACAATTTACACATATATGTTAAGAATCATGATTTTTAAAGCAAACTCAACATGCTCAGCTTGTGGTATTAGACTATACCTTCTAGTTCAATATCAGGTTAGGGCCTAACCTAAGAATTTCATTCAAAACAAGGCCCTACATTATAATTTTGGGATACTTCAAGGATCCTACATACAAGTAGGAAAGAATCTATATATTTTGCATGGGAATACACATATAAACTTGTTTAAACAATAAATAAATCAATATATAACCATTAGGAGCCAAGAAAGTTACCTCTTTTATGATAAACCAGAAGTGAAAAATGAAGAACTTGAGCAAAATCAAAGTTGGAACTTGTTTTTAGTGTCAATTTGGCCTTTACTTAAGTGTAGAGATAGCTTATGTTTTAAGAGGAAAGTTTGAATTCAAAGAGAAAAGTGATGTTTTGAGGATTTGAATGAGTTAGAATAAGGTTAAGGATGTTTAAATAGGAATGAGGGCTATTTTAGGTCATATATATGTGTTGGTAGGCAAAATTTTTTAATTTAAATTTGGTCGACTTTTGACCTAGCCATGGCAGCCACTTGCGCCTGCCACTTGTGGCCTAGCCTGTGGCATAAGTGCCACCTGTGAACAGTAGGTGCAGGGCGCAAGTGGAGGGCGAAACATTTTGGCCCTCTTTCCTGTAATCCTGACTTGGCTTTTTGATATTTTTCTCACTAGTTATGGTCCCAAAACGTAACGTTATAGTCCCAAAAGTATGAGTAGGTGCCAATGTCCACAACTTTCCATTTTTATTCTCCGAATTTTGTCTTTTCAATTTATTGCCCAACTAACCTAGTCCGTGTGGGACTTGTGACCACGATGGGTTGGTCACATAATTCCCTTACTTGTAAATTGAGAGATGTAGCATTCTTATAATATTCCAAGAAAGTCCATAAGGTAAAACCTACAAAGAAAAAACAACAAAAATGTGAACATTAATATAGTGAGTTTCCTCCTACTCAGCGCTTTATTTAACATCGCGGCACGACATGACTGTGTTGGTTACTCAGACTTTACCAACAAGCCCATGGGTTTCCTCCCATACAGTTCTTGGTTAACATCACGACATGATGCATGTATCTTGATTACTCCAAATTCATAAAGATACCCATAGCGGTACCCTCTAGTGTCATCAATACAATCAATTACCGACACCACTCTCATGTTGTAGGTTGCATTATTTATTTTTGGATATTAAAAGTGGTTTTCTCATCGTTGTCTCTAATTTCAACTTTTCTTTCTCCATGTCAACCAATGCTCTACATGTGAACATAAATGGTTTTCCCAATATAATGGGTATCTCGTTGTCAACCTTACAGTCTAAAATGACAAATTCAACTGGAATATGAAATTTTCCATTCTCAAAATCACATAAAAAGAGATGCCTACAAGTTTAGTTACCCTATGGTCAGCCATCAACATCCATATTGAAGTCGGTTTCGGAGGGTTCAAACCCAATTGCTTGAATATGGCCAACGACATTAGATTTATGTTGGCTTCTAAGTAACATAAGGCTATGGAAAATTAGGATGAACCAATAGTATATGTTATAGTGAATGCTTTGTGTTCACCCTTTTTGGAGCCAAAGACCTCATAGTGATAGCAAAACAATGGTGCATGCCATCAATATCCTCGATAGTTGCTCCTTTCTTTATTATCACCAATTGTTTCATAAACTTGGCATATCCAGGAATCATCTCCAACACATTGAGAAGAGGAATATTTAAGCTCAATTCTTTTAGCATATTAATAAATTTCTTGAATTTTCCTTTCTCTCTTTTCTACTTCAGTCGCTGACGAAAAGGTGGGGGTCATCTCAGAATCTATATTTTCCCTTAACAATTGCCTCATCACCACCTATTGTCCTTTTTATCTCCTCAACAGGTGTCTTAGTATAATTAACTTCTACATCAGGTACTGGGGGATCCATACTAGTAGTATCACTGCTGGTGGTAATGGCAAGAACATGGCCATCATTTTTAGGATTCTACAGTGTGTTGCTTGGAAGGGTACCTGGTTTCCTCTGGTTCAGAGCTGCTGACATCTACTCAAACTACTGTTATAATTGCTTGATAGCAGTGGCATAATATTCAACATTTTGGGTCAACCCTGAAATGTCGCCCTTAATCTCCTTACGACTGATCTTTTGATTTTCCTAACCCTTCACCATCTTAGCCAGCATCTCTTCCATTTTTTATTCTGCATATCTTCTTCCAAACAGAATATGCCTATCTCTCTTGTCATAGTAGTCATCATTCTTTCTCTAATAACCATCTCGCTCTCTAATACGGTCTCTGTATCAATCATAGTAGTTATGATCTTGGTTTCTTTTCCCTTGGACTCAGAAACTAGTTAACGGACGATCTAGATAATATGTTTCCTCTTCTAATTCATACTTATAAGCTTTGAATCCCGACCCCTGAGCTGCGACTGCATTTACTTTCTTTGAAGTTTCTCCTGTAAGATGCTTTACTAGTACCCCTAGATCAGTTCTTAGAAATATAATCTCTTGCGCTACTGAGTCATCAGCTACTTTATATTTGCCGAAGCATATTTTCCAGATCCCCGCTCATCCTCCCGAGTTTTCCACCCTCGGTTAGTGAGTGAGATCTGATCTACCATCTTCAAAGCTTCTTTCCAGTGTAGTCTCATAAAATCTCCTCAAGATGTGGTGTCTTCTATGGCCCTGGAACTGATTGCCAAGGCTTAGTAGAATATATCCAAGTAGCTCATCCCTGATAGCCGATGGTTGGGCACCATACTCAACTTTCTCTTGAGCCTGAACCATGCCTTTTACATAGATTCTTACTACAACTGCCTAAAATTATATATCTCATCCTTAAGCTGCAATATCCTAGATGGAGAAAAGAACTATTTCAATAACCGATTGCGCAACTTAATCCATGTCGTGATAGAGCCTCTTCGCATTTCCCCTAACCATAAAGATGCTTCTCCTATAAGTGAGAAGGGTAACAATCTCAATCTAAGTGCTTCCTTATTTACCTATGGATTTGTATATGAACTGTAGATCCCGATGAAATTTTAAAGGTGTAAATTTTCATCATCTGTAGGAAGATCTGCAAACACACTTTTCAGATTTAAGAGCTAGATAATTGCACTCGTTATGTAAAACTTGATGCCTGGGGGTAAAAGAGGAGGTATAATAGCTCCAGTGTCTACTGGCTCAAAGTATCCTACTTATTATTCATCATATATATGGTTGCACATACTGATATGCTGGGATTACTTGAACATGAGCACCTCTTGCTCTATTCTGATTTCCACTGAGTGTTGCTCGGCGATCTGCTTCTTGTCTCTACTCAACTAGCTCTGCCTCCCGAGCAACCTGTTGGACTTTTTCTGTGTCCCTCATCTCGTTCTTAGCTAGAAATAAAAGCTAATCCATTTGTCGATCAACAATATCTTTTGTACCTTCGGGAGGAGGGGGAGGTAAAACAACACAAATCCCTTTAGGATTGTCATCCTTTTTCTATTCAACAATCATAATAGGTATTTATAGGATCCTCTGAAGATTCGGATTTACTGGGAGTAAGGGATTGCCTATACTCCGTGTGCTAGGAATACACCGGTGTATTCCCAACTAAGAATAAAAACAAAAAGAAAAACCCAAAAACCTGCAATAATTTTAAATCACAAATAACACCATATTCCTCGATAACGATGCCAAAATTTGGTGACGTCTAAGCTACACCTCCTCTCAGAAGATGATAAGGTCTTTGCCAAATATAATAACCCAACAAAGGTTGGGGTCTAATCCTAAGGGAATACGTGGATTCATAGCTCTCAGTTGTTGTAATAACAGGTTAAACTGGGAAAGTAAATAGGGCATTTTAAGTATCAATGTCCAACTAGTAGCAAATATCAACTTCAGTGGTAATCAGTCGTAAGTGAACACTAGGATTGTGTTTCCCCTTGCTTCTCAGCTCTGTAGGCTTATCGTGCTTTGTTGAACCAATCCAATACCTTACATGAAGAACCAATAAGTTGTGTGCCTTCTATAGTCTTTTGACCAAGTAGAAGGATCTCACCCTTTTATCTTTTGAATCTCAAGATGTCGTATTACTAACCCTTATCTTAATCCCAGTTAACTATTGATTTTTGAGTCTCTATTTATTAGATAAAATATATCCTTCTCACTAAGATAAAACCTAGAAGTGTGGATTGATAGATAAGCTCAAAATTACAATTGTTTTTATATTTTTCTAGTCACTACTCCTCTTTTGTAGAAAGTATCAATAATCTAGGTGGGATCCTAACGTGTGCACCCTTCACTATAACTATCATATAGAAGATAAAGCAATACATGAATCGGTATCAATTCAAAACAATAATAACACTTCCCTTACTTCATCAATCTGTCAGGGTTTTCACAACTCTAGCTATGGGTTTTTAGGCGCTCATACTTGTGAAATAATCAACAACATTCATGGTTGAAAGCATAGATGAAATCACAATTATAAGAAGTAGAGAAACCCACAACCATAACTAAATTAATCAGCTGAAGTTAATAGAAGAAATCCCAAGATCAAAATCGAATCTTGAAATCAAAATATATTTGTCAATATCAATAGTGTGTAACTTCTACTAAAAACACATAAAGGGTATTTACAGTTCATGAGGAAACGTTAAAACCAAAGCCCAAACGATATAGGAAAAAACAGGGCTAGTAGCCACTTATGGTCTACACTTATGCCCTGACCCTGGGTGTAGGTAGCACTTGCGGCCTGCAGGGTGAGCGCAAGTACCGAGAGCAAGTGCAAGAATATAATTTTCCTGCAAGTTAGCTCTCGGGATTTTGGACTTATGACACTTGCTTTGCCCATATGTGGTCCATAAGTGCTGCTTGCGGTCCACATGTTGACTTATCAAGTGTTGGGAGTCATCTTTTCAGCTCTTCTTTTAGTCCCGAACATGATTTGATCACGACAAGCCAAAAAGTATTCTGAACATCCATAATTGTTCTAATAAATAGCCAAAAACACCTTTTTCATATTTCTTATGAACTTAGCATCGAAAACATGATTTCCTTAAAAACATTCCAAAAAAACATCATATCTAACAGAACCACCTCTAAAAATTGCATAGTTTCCTCATTTTAAGCATCGAAAATACTATATTTCTATAAAACATTAGTATCCATATCATCATCACAATATCCATCAACCTTGGAGGGTATATAAGTATGTTATCATAGTCATCTTCCAGCTTTGTTGGGTATATAATTAGTATCATCAAAATCATCAGCACTTGTATATACATGTAATTCTCAATACTAAAATTTATCATCGGGTTTTACCCAGAAGTTATATTAGCAATCCAGCATCTTCCTCCGTCCTATACTGGAGAGATATGTTTATGGATATGATAGGTGCGTAAACTGAAGAAGTTACTAAAAGAGTGTAAATCCTTAAGTCTATTGCTCGGAGTGAACTTTAGGGATAAATCATTGTAAAAATATAGAAAGGATCGGAACCTCTCACAATTGGAGCAATTAGTAATATCAAATCATAGACAAAAAAATGTCTCGCTCAAATATTTGAAGCATGATTATTAATGTCTTTTACATGTAAGTTATTCGTCTAAGACAGACAATTATTATTATGATGACATACATTATTAGGTAGCAGGTGGGCTTTAACACTTAGTTAGTGACAATTGTAATAAGATTATAATATATCTAGAATTTTATCAATCACCGATGAAACAATCATGAATGTACTAAATCTATGCATGCCATCACCGGTATTCATACAATGGAACCTTAAACATAAATAAACGAATAAAATACAATCACATCTTTTACAAAGATAAGGACTTTTCGGATGGTCAATTCATATAATAACACGGCCTTGGGCCCAATAGTGTGCCCAGAATAATTATAGAATCATAATCAAAGCCTTTAGCCCACATACATATCTAGAACCCATATCAATAATCATATCTATACATCATCTCATATTTATATTTCATAGTGTACTTATGAGGCATAACATCTCCATAAGCCATAAGGCATCTCTATAATCATCTCACAACTAGGAGGCATAACATATCAATAGGCATGTCACATATAGGAGGCATAATATATCAATAAGCATCTGACATCTAGGAGTCATCTTATATCTAGGAGGCATATATCATTTCTATAAGGCATATTGCATCTATAGTCCATATATCATAACTATGTCTATGCCTATATTATCAAGAATATCAATGGACCACATCATAAGTCAAGTACGGAATGTCATAGCATAGATCCAAGCTATAAGTAATAATTTTAGGAAAATCATCATAATTTACCAAGTAGCAAAGTGACCTTATCCTAAAGGCTCAATAATTTCAACTAGGCCTATCATTCGCAACTATGTCCATAAGGGCAAACACAAGTCTTAGCTTGAGGTGAGATGAAAGAACCCACTTTTGATCAACAATTTCCATATTTAGGCAATGTATGCCCCAAGCTAGGCTAAGGTATCTAGTTTAACTTCTAGATGTAAAGCAAGTCATAACAAATCCTAATATAGGAATTTCACTTAGAAACATCGGCATTTAAGTCAACTATACCAAAATTAATGTTTCAAGTCACCACAATATCCTAAATAAGGTTAACTATATTGATCGTTCTACCAATGCTAAAACTACATCCCAAGCCTAGCCTTATATCATATCCATTCTACAAATTAGTTCAATCTAGTAAGAAGGCAATAGAATTCTAAAATGTTATTAAGCAATTCAACTTACAGGTCACATCCCTCATCTAATCCCCAAACTTTAATATTCAATACAAAGACATTCTACCTAAAATCAAACATCACATTCCCATACACATGCAATATATAACAAGCATCATCTTACGGAGAAGTGTAGACAGAAGCCTACCTCAAAGTCGAACCAAAAATCTATAAATCATTCACCAAATGTCCATCTTTATTTCACAATCCTAAAATGCTATCACACTATCAAAATCATAATCTAATCATCAATATGAGAATAACGATACCTATATTGCACCATTGTGCTTTGGGTCCATAAACGACACCAAAAGCCCTATGTGGGTCACACTTATGAAAATCACATTGCCAAGATCAACCCAATATTCATACATGTTCAAGGAATAATAACCCTCAAGAATGGGTGAAAACAAAGCTATGTTTTGGGCTAGATTAATCCTTCAAGAATTTTGGGATTTTGGGTCAAGAACCAAGAAATTCATTAAGGGATGAAATCTTGCCTTAAATCCAAAGATATTTGAGATTATAGATGTTAATCAAGCTCCCAAGTCACCCACAAGACTCAATTTTGAGTTAGCACACTCTTTTTAAGGTTTTGGGCTCTCAAGAGTGAGTGGGTAATGGCCAAAACGCGACCTAAGGAGTCTTTCTATACCCAGCCTAGGTATCTAGGTATGGTAATTGCACAACAAAGTGTTCAATCATACTACTTGGCTGCAGGAGAAGGTATGGTAATCGCCATACTCCTTGTTGCGATCGCATTCCACCATTGCCTTGGGATTCATTCATAATATAATATATATTAATAAACTATTTAACCATACTGCATTTGGTGTTCCAGGTGCAATGGTGACATCGAATTTTGTATCTGGGGTCATTTCGACCAAATATGGGTCCCACACCCATATGTTTAATTTTCCAACTTTTTAACTAATAGGTCAAAATAAGCTTGGGTGACTCGGGATTCAAACCAAAGGTCTACCTAGCCTAAAATCAATATTCTAAAGTCTCTGGTGCAGTTATAACAAGCATCCAAGATCGTTTTACTAAAGTTTTCGTCCGATAGCCATTTGGAATTAGTGAAAACTTCTAAACAAAGAATTAGCTCTAAGAATAAAATAAACTGTCAAATAATCGAATTGTCATTCCTAGCAAGTCATAAATGACCTGGGGTAGCTATGAAAAGTCCTAACAACAAAAATAAGAGGAAATATGAAAAAAGACCTAAAGGGTCATTATAATTTCCACTACTAAAAGGACGTTCATCCCGAAAGTCAATGGATAAAAAAAATCTCAATAGATCAAAGAATGAGGCACTGGGACCCCATGTTCCGAGCATGACTTCCCAGATGAACCCCAAGAAGAGAGAACACTTCCAAAGGATTTTGCCACAGGTATTCTTTTTTCAACCAACACTCTCATTTCACTTCTAAACAGTCAAACCTCAACTTCAACAAGCAACTGATCACCAACTGATCATATTGATACTATCTCGACACCCAAACAAATCAATTAAAGGCTTATCCAAGCAAAAAATAACCTCAGACATGAGTCATACCACTAAATTTGAATCCAAATATAACTTTTCTTTGCGATTTTACACTTAATATCTACTCCAAATTTGAAGAAAATCACCTGAGTCCTATCCGTGCAATCTCATCACCGAGAACTCAAAGAACCTAAGTTGATTCACTGACTATGCACACGACAACTATGACAATCAGCCTATAAGGCTCTATCTAGGCAAACATATAAAGATAATCAAGGAATACAATTTATGCCAATGCTACTACTAGTCTAGATGACAACCAAGAATTAAACCCAGAAGATCAAGGCATAACTACTCATCATTGAATAATCGCTCGAAGATTTCCCATCAACTGAGAATAATCCAAGCGGAATCAAACTCAATCATATTACTCCTACTAAGTATATCATCCAAAATTCTTGTAGAAGACTAAAGACTCAAAGTCAAAGCTAAAAGAGCCAATACCAGTTCATGGGCGATCATCTAAGCGCTTATCAATATTGATCAAATCAAAGTTGAGAACACCGAATAGGTAACCATGGAGTAGGCTCAATCAACCTATAAATTAAACTAAAATTAAGACAAATCTAAAATAAAGGTTGCACTAAAGCCCTATAAATCCAAGATAAAATCTTAACATCAAGCTGAACTGCTCAGTCTTAATTGCCCAAACCAAACTTGAAGAAGGGTACGCATTAATACTCTAAACTTATCATAACTTCCAAATAGCCATCCTAAGGCATCAAATCCAAACTAATGTCAAATACTCACATCGATAATACTATCTGAACCTGACATATCTGTACCCTAGCATGCTGAGCCGAAATCAAAACCAAGCTAAAGAACAAAATCATAATAGTGGATAAATCACCGACTGAAAACACAGGAAATCCACTCCATATCTATTAGAGGGCATGAACGATCAAAGCATGCTTAAGAACTCATAAAGGGTACAAACCATGCTAGTGATGGCAAAACTCTAGCACCTTAGAGAAATGGAACTCAAGATAGAAACTAACCAGTCTAATACTCTATATCAGCAAAGAATAGACATAGGCACATATCATCGAGAAAAAAGCATTCCATCAAGCCTCATCAGCAAAACAAACTTTAAAATTGGGATTTCCTGAATCCGCTTAAGTAGGACAATCACTAGTCGATCGCTCCATGAATCACATCATCGAAGAAGAAGAATACCAATCTTGAAACAAAGGTGAATGTCTACTACAGAAAAATCAAAAAACTCAAGATGACAAATATCCAACTTGCAAACGTAAGAAGCGATCATAGGAACTATCATCTATCTCCAAGTCTATAACTCTACTAAAGAAAAAACTACAACATGGTGAGAATGAAGAATCCAACTCCACATTATAACAAGGGAAAACCATTACAATGAAATGAACCCAACAAATCTAAGAGATTAATCCAAGACCTCTCAATATTCAAATCCAACAATTTTTAGGAAATGAATAACCATACGCGAAGAATGGATCTAAATTGGTCAAGCTCACAAATGGGTTATATAGAAAGAGATATCCAAAGCGGTAACCTTCTCACATAGGAGGCAAGTCTAAGAGTCTCAAACTAGAAAATATGCAATATAACTAAATTGCCAACTCTAGAACCATACATAACCATAGAAGGTCAGCTTATCTTCGATATCACAATAAATTCATGAATCAACCTAACACAACTAACCAAGAGGGGAAACAATTAACCTTGCCTTGCTATGGAAAAAATCATTAAATCGGACTATAGCTGTTCCAGCCACCGAATAAGAATTGCAAAGAAATAGAATTCTAACTAGATAACACTAGTCTATACAGCTACCCATCAAGGATCAATTACATTAAGTAATAATATCAAATAATATCAATAACCTCAAGCAGTGATGCAATAGAAATAGCCATATCAACATCAATATAATGAATAGGCAGTATAAAAATAAATATCAATATCATCTACCATTCAAGGGCCACCATAAAGTCTATGTTCTAAGATAAATTTAGACTCAAACACAAATGCTTCACCCATAGGGAGTAAATATCAATATAGATCTACCCCATCTGCTACTAAAAGAAATAAACCATAGAGGTTGTCATAAAATCATGAATTCAATTAGAAGGCACACAATAACCAATATGAACTCATCAAGACATATAATCATCAATGGGTATGAAGACCCTAATACATATAATGTAAAATCTAATTACAGGGAAATAAAAACACATCAAGCATGGTAAAATCTACAACCACATGCCTGACAGATCTAAGAGAGAGCAAATCTTAATAGTTCCAAACTTGGACCGACCAACTAAATCATCAACTGAGGCACCAAGTGCACTATCTCTTACTCAATATACCACAATTATTGTGAGGTTGATTTTTTTGAGCTGAAAGACTAGTAATCATATATTGAGGACACTCTCTAGACTAGTAGACAATCTTTGTACAGTCATAGCAAACTCTTAAAAAACACATGGAGAGAATACAGATTGAGCCCAAATGGCTGGCCAATTAATGCTGAGAGTACTTACTACCAATGTCTATCCTTTTAGCAATCATATCTTGCCTCAAGAAATCTAGGTTGGCAGGGATTCAAGCTAACTTTATCTGATTACTAACTCGTATCTGGGGAACTCTTTGAACCAATGTCTCATCATGCACAACCAAGGAAACATCCTCAAATACTCTTAAGATATTAGCCTTCATAATTCAAAATGATTGTTATGGACTGAAGATCTACACCAATAACTCCGAAAGGTATGTGAGAACTCTTCCTGCTATGATCACCATAACTAATGTATGAACTACTATAGTCTAAAATACTACCTATGTAGAGCTAATATGCTACAAGTTAAGATGAACTCTACTGAAAGAATCCTCAGTCATAGTTAAAATGCCGATTGGACAATACCAAGGTCATGGCCTCTTACTGTGACCTCCATAAATCTTAATACATACTCTTCCTATGGCCCTTACATAATTAATAATCTGAGAGAAGGAAGACATAGCTATAATTAAGTATTTTTATACCAAATGAAGTGGTAGTGCTGATCCCCTAATAAATTGAAACACCATGTCCTATTTTAAAGGATATAGTATTGGAAAATGTCTAGACTACTCAAGAAATTCAATCTCGTATGCGGAAACTGGTATAGAACCTTAATGAACATAAACAAATCCAACTCTAGCCTGAGAACTTACTCAATAAATCAGATGTTAACTGTAAGGGATCTGCAACATGCTTAGGACCCCTAATGCTGATCTCTATGGGATGAAAAAGTGATGATCTTTACTGGAGCGTAAGCTTGCCTCAAATCTTTTGGATGATGCTCTAGATATTTGATATCCATCTTTGACTCCCTAGTTTGGCACTACGATGAATTCCATGTTAATGTACTATTAACATTTATTAACCATCTTGCATCATCTATTTAGGATAGAATAGAGTCAAAGAATATGCTTGATGCTCATAATAATGTAGACACATGATAAGGAGTCAAGAAATTAATTTCCTAAAAATGTCCCTGTAGCCTTCTGAAGATAGGTTATGGACGTCTCCACACCGATTCTTATGACACTAGTAAACACTTAGCTCTTGTACTAACACACCGCTGAAACCTAGGCTTGGATACCAATTTGTCATGACCACATTTCTCATATCATGATGGCGCCTTCTATAACCTACCAATAGGCAAGCCAATCCCATAGTCCAAAATGGCTACTAACTGACTACCCAACTATATAAAGGAAATAATACAAAAAAGATTTAATAATAGGTCAAACCCATAATATATTCCCATAACCTGGTGGTATTAGTAAAAGAGCTTCTATATAACAAGAATCCGAATTGAAGTACAATTGAATATACTGATACAACTTATCTCAGAATACAATATAAAGAGTAGTCTAGTATATAAGAGGAAGATAAAAAATGCTCCAAACATCAGAAGCTCACTATAAGTCTGAAAATGATGGTTGCTTTGCACGATCCACACATCAATGATAACTCGTACTATGATCTGCAGGCTACAAAAGTGTAGTATGAGTACCAAATACATGGTAATCAGTATGCAACGACCGACTGAGCTCTAAAGTTAAAGAAGATAGATACAACATATAAAAAAATATAAAACTATACCCAAATGTCTAGCAACCATCTAAAATAGCCAGTGAGATAATAAGGATAAACTATCCTATTCATGTCCAAGAGACCAATACATTAATACTAAGGAAGTTGTAAGAATGTACTATCTTATTCAAGTCATACTTAGGAATCTCAACACTATACCATATATCACTGGCCAATATGTAAGTAAGAGTAGAAAGAAGAAACTTATAGGTATACAAGGCCTCCGAATGAGTATATAATCCAAGGATATGAAGGAAATGACACATATACAATAAAACCATAGCTACATATAGCTAAGTGTGCATAACCATATCTATATATAATAAAGGTCTATGACTAGGATTTACTCAAAGTACAACCTAAATCATCAGACTATCTATTTAAGACCTCATAATCATAGTAGGAGCTAGAGCTGGAATACTTAGGGTTCTAGTAAATATATCAAATCATCAAAGAGTCATGCATAGTCATATAATCATAAGATAAAGACGTCCAAAATCATACCTCAAGTCTCGATACCGAATCAATGACCAATATATCATAAACTTGCCATAATAATAATAATAACAATGATAATAACAATGTCAATAATTGTTAGTAACTGGCTAGTCCGAACAACCAAATACTTAATCGAGCCTATCATATGCCCCCACTGCCCCAGGATCCCCCATACCTATAACCCCCCTAATATGGGGTGATAGACATTGACGTATACTGGTGATAGGCAATATGCATGTAAAAACAAATACAACAGCATCCACAATACCATAAAGAATCAAAGTATGTAATTTCCATACATAGGGCTAGTCGGACCCGACCGGTAGATGTATACGTAGGCACATCAATATAATCAAACTCCGATCTTGTCGAGTATTAGTGTCATCATCACAATATCCTCTGGCCTTTTCAGGTATTGATATCATCATCATAATATTATCTAGCCTTGCCGGGTATATAAGCATATCATCATAGTAATTTTTTGGCTTTATCGAGTAAATAATAAAAATCATCATCATTAGGACACGTATATACATGTAATTATCAATACTAAAATTTATCATTGGTTTTACCCAAAAGTTATTTTATCAATTGAACATCTTTCTCCAACCCATTTTGGAGAGATTAGTATCAGGATATAATAGGTGCATGAACTAAAATCATGACTAAAAGTGTGTAAATCTGTAGTTTAATGCCCGAAGTAAACTTTGTGGCTAAATAATTATAAAAGTGTTGAAAAAGTAAAAATCTCTCATGACCAGAGTAATTAGTAATATAAAATCATAGGTCGAAATTTGTCTCGGTCAAATCTGTAAAGCATCATTATTAATGTCTTTTACATATCATTTAAGACAGATAATTATTATTAAGCTGAATTTTAATTTTTAGGTTGTAGGTGGTCTTTAACCCTTAATTAGTGACAACAATAATAAGATTATAATCTAATTGGAATTGTATCAATAACTGATGCAACGATCATGAATGTACCAAATCTATGCATGCCATCACCAGTATTCATTCAATGAACCATAAGCATTAATATAACAATAAACTACAATCACTTCCCAGATGGTCAATTCACACCATAAGATGGTTTTGGGCCCAATAATGTGTCCAAAATTATTATAGCATCATAATCATAGCCTTTGGACCACATACATATTCGAAAACAATATCAATAATCATATCCATATATCATATCATATTTATAAGAGATAACATATTTCTAAGACACAACATGTCCCTAAACCATAAGGTATATCTATAATTATCTCACATCTAGGAGACATAACATATCAATAGTCATCTCACATCTAGGAGCCATAACATATCAATAGTCATCTCACATCTAGGAGGCATAAATTATCAATAAGCATCTTAAATCAAGAAGGTATAATATATTAATAAGCATCTCACATCAAGGAGGCATAATATATCAATAAGAATCTCTCATATAAGAGGCATAATATATTAATAAGAATAACATATTTAGGAGTCATCTCATAACTAGGAGGCATATGTCATATCTATAAGGCATATCACATCTATCGGTCATATATAATAACTATGTATATGCCTATATTATCAAGCATATAAATGGACCACATCATAAGTCACGTCTGGAATTCCATAGCATAGCTACAATACATAAGTCATAATCCAGGGAAAGTTATCATAATTTACCAAGCTGCAAAGTAACCATATTCTAAAGTCACAATAGTCTCAACTATGACTAACATCCACAACTAAGTCCACAAGGGCTAACATAAGTCTTAGCATAAGGTTGGCCAAAAGAACCCACTTCTATTGCTCAATATCTATAGTTAGGCAATTGATACACCAAACTAGGCTAAGGTATCTAGTTTAGCTTCTAGATGTCAAGCAATACATAACCAATCCTAAGATAGGCATTCCACCAAGAAACATGGGCATTTAAGACAACTCTACCTAAATTAGGGTTTCAAGTTCATCACAATCACCCTAATAAGGTTAAATATACTAACCATGCTTCTAATGCTAAAACCACATCCTAAACCTAGCATTATGTCATATCTATTCTAGGAATTGGTTTAATTTAGGGAGAAGGCAATAGAATTCTAAAAAGGTATTCAACTTACGTGTCAAAACCCTCTTCTAATCCTCATAATTCAATATTCAATACCAAGTCATTTTACCCATAATATAACTTAACATTCATATTCACATGCAATTTATAACATGAGTCATCTTACGGAGAAAATTAGACAGAAGCCTACCTCAAAGCAGAACTACAAATCTCTAAATTGTTCACCAAAACCTCCATCTTCATTTTACAATCCCTAAATGCCATCATAATATCAATATTGTAATCTACTTATCAATACAAAAATAATGGTATCCATATTATACCATTGTACTTTAGGTCCAAAAACAATATCAAAAACCCCAAGTATGGCCCACTTATAAAAATCATATTTCCGAGGTCAACCCAACGTTAATACATTATAAAGGAATCATAGCCCTCAAGAATGGGTAAAAACTAAGCTAAGTTTGGTGCTAAATCAAGCCCTCAAGATATTTGGGGTTTTGGTTCAAGAACCAAGAAATTCATAAGGAAGGGCATGAAATCTTACCATAAATTCAAAGATATTCACGATTATAGATGTTGATCCAGCTCCCAAGTTACCCACAAGACTCAATTTTGAGTTAGCACACTTTTTTTAGGGTTTTTGTCTCTCAAGAGGGAGTGAGACTGGCCAAACCTCAGCCTAAGGGGTCCTTTTATACCCACACCAGGTATCTAGGTATTGAAATCGCACAACAAGGTGTACAATCACACTACTTGGCTGTAGGAGCAGGTATGTAATTGCAATACTCCTTACTGCAATCACAGTACTTGCTATCAGCACAGTTGATAGCTGAAACTTTGATATTTTATAAGTTTCCACCAATGCCTCGAGATTTATTCAAAATTTGGTATACATAAATAAACAATGTAACCAAACTAAATTCGATGTTTTGAACACAATGGCAAAGTTATATTTTTTATTCGATGTCATTTTGACAAAAAGTGGGTCCCATACCAATATTTCTAATTTTCCAACTTTCTGACCAGTAGGTCAAAATATGCTTGGGTTCGTCGGGACCAAAACCAAAGGTCAACCTATACTAAAATGATATTTCAGAGCTTCTAGCATAGTCGTAATTTATATCCAAGAATTTTTACTAAATTTTTGATCTGATAGTATTTTGGAACCAACAAAGACATCTAAATAGGGAATTAGCTGTACAAACCAAACGATTTACCTGGTAACCAAACTATCAGTCCTTGCAAGTCATATATGACTTGAGACAACTACGGTAAAACCCTAATGAAAAAAATAAGAATAAATATGAAAAATTACCGAAAGGGTCATTACAATGCATAGGAAATAACTTATAAACAACATGGTCAAAGGCTTATCATTAGAATAATTGAAGCATATACATGGAATAACCAATAGCTTATCGCAATATGATCCATATATAATCATAACATATGATACAATCTAATCCATTAGTCTATGTGCATTATTTCTAATGCCATCATCACCAGAACCATCAAGTACCAAGGTTCCTCAGTATTTCCTTAAAAGGGCATTCTCTAGGCACTTAATAAGTCTATAAAGGCTTTAAGAGAGATATTCATCAATCTTGACTTAAGGTGGGTCGAAGAACCCACATCTAAATCCCCAAAATACATTTTAAGGCAAGTCCTACCCCTGACTAGACTAAGATATCTGAATCCACTCTTAGTTGTATAACAAGCCACTATTATCCCAAAGGTAGAGATTCTTCTCAAGCATATTAACTAAGTCCAATGAAAACTTGGGCCATCCTCATTAGTGCTAGCAACTATGGAAAAATATACTCTAAGAATGAGTGTCTAAAGCCGTTTTACCTAACGTGACTAATCAAAGGCATTCTGATGCTAAACATGAATAATGAAGTCCAATTCACCTATAGCATATGAAACAAGTCAAGTGTCTCAACTCTATGGTTTCAAATTAGCCTAAACAGTCCCACTAACCCAATTCTTGCATTTCATCAATCCAACACCTAAAACCCATCCCAAATCAACAACAATGTCTTAAACATACTATAAAGTAGCTCAATCTAAAAAAGGATAAACCTAGCCTATCTCGACGCCAATAAAGTTCAATAGTCTACTAAAATCATGGTTTTTCCCTTTTGAGAAGCCTTCTTAAGATACCAAGCAATCATAAACACATTGTACTCATCAATTCGAGAATAATGATACCCAGATTTCACTATTGTGCTTTGAGATCAAAAAATAAATCAAAAACCCTATATTGATCCCACTTACAAAAATTGGGTTTCCAAAACCAAACCAACATTCTTAAAGCTCAAGGAATCATTACCCTCAAAATGGGTGAAAACCAAGCTAAATTAAGGCTAAATGAAGCCCTAAAGGTTTTGGAGTTTTGACCAAGAAATCAATAAAGTTAATCATGCTCCTAAGTCACCAATAACTCTCAATTTTAAGCTATCACACTATTTATGGTTTATGTCCCTCAATTAAGTGATGAAGAATGGCCGAGATCATAGAAAAAGGGTCCTTTTATACAAGTCTAGGTACCGGGGAGTCGCTATTGTGACCGAAAGGTTAGCGATCGAACCATTATCCAGCTGCCACACAAGTGGTGATTGTGACACCCCTACACGATCACAGCAACTCCTCTTCTTAAGTGAGTTGCAAACGCGATCTAAAGAGCCGCTATCGTAGTGATCCAGACACCTGCTGCACTAGATTTTTCCAATTTGGAAGGGACTTCAATAGGGTGCTTGGGATTTGTTGGGGGTCCCGTATATGAATATAGAAAATGTAGCCACACAAAATTTGATATTCTAGACGCACTGGCGTACTCAGACTTTCCATCTGAGGTTGTTTTGACCAAAATGGGTCCCACACTATATTTGATTTTCATAACTCTATGACCTATAGGTCGGAATGAGACCAGCTTTCTTAGGACTTAAACCAAGGGTCCACCTAGCCAAAAATAGACATTTCAAAGCTGTTGGTGCAGTCAGAATTTACATTCGAGGTTGTTTTACTAATTTCTTTTCCTAGTGGACATTTGGAACTAGTGAAGACTTTAAAACATAGAATTACCTCTAAAAAACATTTGAACTACCCGATAACCAAATTGTCTATTCCAGCATGTCATAAATGACTTGGGGAAGCTATAGAGTAAAATGTAACTTCGAAAAATATGCAAATATGGAAAATAACCTAAAGGGTCATTTCAATAGCCACTACTAAAGGAACTTTCTTTACTTGAAGTCTCGAACAAGTGAGGATACTAGGTCCACGACTAGCTCTTGATCTCCCAAGTGGCCTTCTCTACTAGGAGGTGCCTTTACTAAACCTTAACTACAAGAATATCTCTTGTGCATAACCTACTTATATCACTAGCCAAAATGAGCACAATTTCCTCTACAAAGGTCAAATGCTCATCCAGATGGATCGAGTCCCATCTAAGCACATGAGAAGGATCAAGAATATATCGTGCAACATGGAGACCTGGAAAATTGGATGAACAACGACAAATTTTGGACGTACATCTAACTCATAATCCACCTCACCAATTGTGCGAAGAATCTCAAAAGGTCTAATATATCTAGGACTGAGCTTGCACTTTCTTTAGAACCTCATCACACCCTGTATAGGTGATACAAAATCATCAACTCCAAATATCAAGGCATGAAAACTAAGGTTTACATAGGCCGTCTTCCTACTCTAATCCCCTCTCAACCTATCCTAAATCACCCTGACTCTATCGAACAATTCCTAAAGCAAATCATTACCACAAAGCCTAATCTTAGAAGTCTTAAACTATCCAACTGGAGAACTACACCTTCTTCCATACAAAGCCTTAAAAGGTGACGTCTTAATATTTGAATGATAGTTGTTATTATATGTGAACTCTACCAAGGTTAAGTGCTTCTCCCACTAGCCTCTGAAATCTATAACACAAGCTTGAAACATGTCCTTAGGAACCTAAATAGTTCGGTCGGACTGAACATTTATCTACGGATGAAAGGTTGTACTAGAATCCACCTGGGTGCCCAACTCCTCCTAAATTTCTCTCCAAAATCTCAAAGCGAACACAAAACCATGGTTCAAAATAATAGAAATGGGCACACCATGTAAATAAACTATCTCTGAAACATAGATATGGGTCAATCTCTCAGCACTAAAGGACATCTGAATAGAAATGAAATATGTTGACTTGGTCAAATAGTCCACAATAACCCAAATACAATAGGAACCAAAGGAAGCATGAGGAAACACACTAATAAAATCCATGGTAATCCGCTCTTATTTCCACTCGAGAATGGGAAATCTATTATTCATTCTACCAGGTCATAGATGCTCAGCTTTTACCTCTGGCAATATAGGCAATGAGCTACAAAGCCTTCCATGTCTCTCCTTATAATATTACCTCAAATCTCTTTACATCTGGTTGTGCCGAGATGAATGGAATATCTAGAGTTGTGGGCGTCGTGTAGAATCAACTAACTCCAGTCATCAATCCTTAAAACACAAATGTGGCTATGAGAACTCAAAACACCCTCAGAATTTGCGGTGTTCCTCTTAGACTCATCACTCCATATCTTGACACGGAGGAAGCAAAGCTTACTATCCTAGAACCGACGATCTAGAATCTGCTTAAATAACACAGACCTCGCCTTCTAACTATCCAAAATCCTCCTAGGATTAGAAATATTAAAGCGGACCATCAAGTTGGATGAGGACTGAATGTCCCATGCCAACGGGCTCTAAGAAACCAAATTGCCTTCCTACTAAAGACAACTTCTACTACATTAATCTTGCTCGAATGATCCAAGATTGAAATATCATAATCCTTAAGAAAATCCATCCATCTACGCTGCCTAGCATTAAGATCCCTTTGGGTTATAAGATACTAAAGACTGTGATGATTAATGAAAATCTCAGAATGCACGCCATACAGATAATGCCTCCAAATCTTAATCGCTAAAACTAGCACAACCAACTCAAAATCATGAGTGGGGTAGTTGGGCTCGTATGCCTTAAGCTGTCTAGAAGCATAGGAAATAACATGACCCTGCTGCATCCATACACAACCTAGATCAACACCTGAAGCATAAAAAAATATGCTGAATCCCTTACCCACAATTGGAAGAGTTGAATAGGGGCTAAGTGATAAAATCCTTGAGCTTTCCAAATCTCACTCACATTTCTTAAACTATCGGAAGGGAACGCCCTTCTGAGTCAATCTAGTTATAGGGGCTAAAATAGTGGCAAAACCCTCGATAAAGAATCTATAATAATTGGCCAAACTAATGAAGCTACAAACCTTAGTCACAGATGCATGTCTAGCCCCATAACAAATCACCTTAATATTTGGCTAGGTCTACCATAATACTATCCTTAGAAACCACATTTCCAAGGAATTTTATCGACTTAAGACAAAATTCACACGTAGAGAATATTTCAGAAGGCACATGATCTTTAAAAGTTTGGAGCATAATTCTCAAATATTGTGCATGCTCCTCTCTACTCCTCGAATAAATAATGATATAGTCGATAAACACAATCACAAAGGAATCCAAATAAAGTATGAATACTAAGTTCATAAAATCCATGAACGGTGCTGGGGTGTTATTCAACCCAAAAGACACACTAGGAACTCATAAGGACCATAACAGATCCTAAATGCTATCTTTGTGATATCCTCTACCTGTATTATCAATTGGTGGTAACTAAATCTCAAATCAATCTTGAGAACACCGTCGCTCCCAGAAAATGGTCAAATAAGTCATCAATGCAACACATAGGATAACGATTCTTCACTATCACCTTATTAAGCTTCCTATAATCAACACATATGTGCATGTAGCTATCCTTCTTCTTCACAAACAATACACGAGCTCCCAAAGGGGACAAACTCAGTATAATAAATCACTTAAGAAAAAAAATCCTTAAGCCGAGTATTCAGTTCCTTAAGCTCGTTGGGATCCATATGGTAAAGGTCTATAGAAATAGGTTCATCTCCATGATCGAGATCAATAGGAAACTTAATCTCACGGGCAATAGGAATACTGGGAAGGTCGGTAGGGAACACAATATTAACAGAGTCATGCTACAGACTCTCCTTGCAAGTATCATAAATATAAATGAGACAAGACTCACAACATCTCAAAATGAGTCTCCTATAACGAACATAAGAAATAATCCTCATCAGCTCACAGCTTACTGCTCACACCTCATGAGTCTCAAAATGATTTTGGAAAAATAATCCATGATCATATGACAGTGGGATAACTAGTCCATGCCAAAAATCACATAAAAATCCACCATATCTAGAATAATAATATCATGACCCAACACCGACCAAGTCATGATAGGTACCTCAAGCCCTTTATGGTCTAGAGACCACCTCCTAAGCCTAGCCTATAGAAAATAATCAATATAAACAAAAGAAGATAACCCAAATAAGTAATAAGAAAGATAGATATTCAAATGTAAACTTTATAAATCAAACAAAAATCCAACCCACACATGTCATCAAAAGCCTCTAAACTTGAATACCAAAATAGGTTGGGACATGCTTTCGATCATGACAAAAGAGAGTTCACAATTCCCAAAATCTGAAGAAAAATAAACCTAATAAAATTGCAAGGTGTTTTGAAAAATGAAGTCTCACCACTTCACAGAAACTTAACCAATAGACCACACCACCTAACGCTACACAGGAATAATAGAAAATACCTAGGAGACTTCATTATAAAATGATGCCGTGTTTAGGGACAGTTGGTGGGACAAGCAATGGCATGTGACTCATGGAAAGTGATAAAGTAATTCTATTTCCAAAAACTATCAAAACCACATTTACACATAATTATATATACATATATAGGTTGTCAAGATAGGGTTAATTGTCATGAACATGAGACTTTAAAATGTTAACCTGGACTATATATCTCTATCCGTTCTTAGGGAACCCTCAGGCTATATGGGTTTAACTTCCCTATAAGAAAGAGCTCCAACGTGTGTTAGCCGCACTAATCAAGGATATTCAAAGGAGTGCTAGAGACGCCAAGGCTCTAGCCTTCCCAAAAATATAATGTGTGACCCAAGCACACGATCATATAGACCTCACGTTGACAAACTTGGTTTCAAGTACTGGTCCCACTAGGACCTCCACCTTTATGCTGAGAACCCCCTTTTACACCCAAATTAAAACCATTTTTGACATAAACCCAAGAGTCTTATACTATGGAATTTACATCTTGGTATCATCATACCAATTATGCTTGCATCTTTATATGATCATGCCAAATGGATCTATGTACCTCTTAGACTCCCAAGTTCCTTTTAAAATCCAAAACATGGCTACCAAGGGTCTTACAAATCTGTTTTAACCTATTATCAATTATTGCAATACAATGTTCATAAATAAGATGAATTTTGCAATTATCCAAGTTTCAAAAACCAAATTCACAAAGTGGGTACGAGTTAAAGATATTACCAAGCCAAAATGTCATCAATTTGGGGAAACCTATGTTCCCTATTCTAATTACCATAACCATGCACCCATTTAGTACAAAACCATAAATTTAAATCACAAACCATTAATTTAAAAGAAGGTAAAAGTAATTCAAGTAATACCAATAAAAATCCCTCAACCTAATTTCAAACTCGATATTTAAATCACATGATTATTGAATTAAATTATACCTTGATGTAAAATACACATTTTAGGGATGAGAGACATGCCTGAAATGCTAAGTAATTTAAAGAATAATGGATTAGAGCCTAGGTGTTGAATCTATTAAAACAACTTAGTATTCTTACTTTAGAAGTTAAAGAAGAGAGAAGTGAGGTTTTTCATTTGATTAACTAAATATAATGAGGACTCCATTAAGTTATTAAATCGTGGAAAGAGTGTGTAGGAAGGAAATAATGACAAAGTCCTTAATTAAAACATGAAGAAAAATAAAGGCCAGTCGCCACATCATGCTAATGACCCGTGACTACTGATCATGGGTCGTTGCCTGGACTCATGACCTGACACGACCTGAATCAAGGCCTTGTCATTATGGGCAATACCAAGTCCATCCGGGACTGGAGATCACCCCCGATGCCCAACCTAACCAACCAACATGTATCTTGAGTTGGATGAACACAAAACATATAACAAGATAATGTATTTACCAATGTGGTGACTTTGGGATAAGTCTATATCCGAGACCAACCCAACCAAGTCAATCCACCCAATAAACAAAACACACCATCCAAGCCAACCAATACACATGCCAAACCATAATCCAAAACAAGGACAATAGCCCAATGTATATTTATGTATACATATAACAAAAAATGATCAAACCATACCCAAGTCCACAGTTGTCCATACAAAGCCTCTAAACCAAATCGAAGAGTACCTAGTTGGGAAATGCCCCCAACATAGCCATAAACCAAGTCTATGAAAGGAAAACGTACATAAAGTAATCCATGACATGAAAAAGATGCCTTCAAAACTATAAAAACTCAACACTTTAATCCAATTGCTAATCCCGAATTCAATCACTAAGGAGGAGAAGTAGAATGGCTGGTTCAGGCATCGTGTAGGGATACGACGCCCAAGGATAGTTTAGCAAGTGAACGCTAACATGAAATCAGGATAAGGATAAAATAATTCCAACTAATAAAACAAAGTAAACCAACCATATGCATATAAACGATACATATATATATATCCATGTCGGGAAAGAGAACTGGGTGTAGCATGCCTTAAAACCATTAACCTGGTTAAGTGTAGTTTAACCGTCCTTAACCACCCACGATCTATATGGTTCCAGTGTAACCCTTTGAATAGGCACCGATGTGTGTAGCCGCACAAACCAGAGATACCATAATAGTAACGGATTCCCAAGTACCCTTATTCCCTATGATATATATATACAATGTAATTAGAGGATTCTCGTGTACCTCATAGTATTATAAAAGGGTCGCCATGCCTTAACCATTATGTAGGCAAGCATGAGTTTACAGTGTTCATTCATCGAACTCCCACCTTCACGGTTAGCTACCACACCCCACCACTATTGCAAAATTAATACCATATCCAACCAACAAAGCCATTGTTTTATTTATTATTTACCAAGGCTATTAATCATGGTATCATCACACCGACTATAACTTGCAAGTATTGTCCTTAGCCTAACCTTTTAAGGTAAAGTGATTTCCATGTTCCCATTTACCAAGTTAACTCGGGGGAGTCCCATGTACTTCACAAGTATGCCATTATTATATTTGCTTGGGGGATTCCATTATACCCACAAGTTTTTTTTAATATGTTTACTTAGGGGATTCCATTATACCTGACAAGGATGTTCAATAAGGCCATAACAATTATTCGAACTAATTTCATTATTTCATTCATTTGGGGGATTCCAACGTACCCCACAAGGTTTTCATTTAAACTAACTAAAACCACCAAGACCTTACCCTTTGACCATTCAAAACCATTCATACCATTTAAACCATTTTAGACCATTCCAAATATTTAAAACATTTATACCAAATAATGCCTCCAAATCTTAAGCGCAAAAACTAGCGCAACCAACTCCAAATATTGAGTGGGGTAGTTGGGCTCGTGCACCTTAAGCTGTTTAGAAGAATAGGAAATAATATAACCCCGCTACATCCATACACAACCTAGACCAACACCTGAAGCTTCACAAAATATGCTCAATCCCTTACCCGCAATAGAAAGAGTTGAATAGGGGCTGAAGTGATAAAACCCTTGAGTTTTTCAAATCTCACTCACATTCCTTAAAGCATCGGAAGGGAACCTTCTTTCGAGTCAATATAGTTATAGGGGAAAATAGTAGCAAAACCCTCGACAAAGCATCTATAATAATCGGCCAAACGAATAAAGCTACAAACCTTAGTTAGAGATGTATGTCTAGCCCAATCATGAATCGCCTCAATATTCAATTGGGTCTACCATAATACTTTTCTTAGACACCATATTTCCAAGGAATGTCATCAACTAGAGAAAAAAATCACACATAGAGAATATTGTAGAAAGAACATGATCTCTAAAAGTATGGAGCACAATTCTTAAATATTATGCGTGCTACTCTCTACTCCTCGAATACATAATGATATTGTCAATGAACACAATCACAAAAAAATCCAAATAAAGTGTGAATACTCAGTTTATCAAATCCACGAACAATGCTGGGGCGTTATTCAACCCAAAAGACATCATTAGGAACTCATAATGACCATAATGGGCCCTAAATTCTATCTTTGTGATATTTTCTACCCGAATTATCAATTGGTGGTAACCAGATCTTAAATCAATCTTAGAAAACACTGTCGCTCCTAGAAAATGGTCAAATAAGTCATCAATGCAACGCATAGGATAACAATTCTTCACTGTCACCATATTAAGCTTTCTATAATCAATACACATGTGCATGTATCTATTCTACTTCTTCACAAACAATATACGAGCTCCCAAAGGGGACATACCCAGTCTAATAAATCCCCTACAAAAAAAATCTTTAAGCCAAGAATTCAACTCCTTAAGCTTGGTGGGATCCATATGGTAAGGGGCCACATAAATTGGTTCATTACCATGATCGTGATCAATAGCAAATTCAATCTCATGGATAATAGGAATACTAGGCAGGTCGGTAGGGAACACAACATTAACAGAGTTAAGAGTCGGACTATCCATGCAAGTATCATAAATGTAAGTGAGATAAGACTCATAACATCTCAAAATTAGTCTCCTATTATGAACATAAGAAATAATCTTCATCGGCTTGAAGCTTACTGCTCTCTACCACACGATTGTGGGTATGCTAGGCATAGCTAAGGAAATAATTTTGGAAAAATAATCCATGATCATATGACAGTGGGATAACCAGTCCATGCCAACAATCACATAAAAGTCCACCATATCTAGAATAATAATGTGATGACCCGACCCTAACCAAGTCATGATAGGTACCTCAAGCCCTCCATGGTCCAAAGACCACCTCCTAAGCCTGGCCTATGGAGCATAATCAATATAAACAAAAGAATATAACCCAAATAAGTAATAAGAAAGATAGATATTTAAACGTAAACTTTATGAATCAAACAAAAATCCAACCCACACTTGTCATCAAAAGCCTCTAAACCTAATTACCAAACTAGGTTGGGACATGCTCTCGATCATGACAAAAGAGAGTTCACAATTCCCAAAATCTGAAAAGAAACCTAATAAAATGGCAAGGTGTTCTGAAAGATGGAGTCTCACTACTTCACAGAAACTTAATCAATAGAACACACCACCTAACGCTATACAGGAGTAATAGAAAATCCCTAGGAGCCTTCATCATAAAACAATGCAGTGTTCAGGGATAGTCGGTGAGATAAACAATGGCATGTGACTCATGGAAAGGGATAAAGTAATTCTATTTCTAATATCTATCAAAGCCACATGTACATAGATTTATATAAATATATAGGTTGTCAGGATAGGGTCAAGGATCATGAACATAATACTTTAAAATGTTAACCTAGACTATATATCTCTATCCATTCTTAGGGAACCCTCGGGGTATATGGGTTTAACTTTCTATTAAGAAAGAGCCACAACGTATGTTAGCCACACGAATCAATGAAATTCAAAGGAGATCTAGAGACACCAAGGTTTAGCCATCCCAAAAATAATGTGTGACCTAAGCACATGATCATATATACCTCACGCTAACAAATATGGTTTCAAGTACTGGTCCCCCTGGGACCTCAACCTTTATGGTGAGAACCCCCCTTTAAGCCCAAATTAAAACTATTTTTTACATATACCCAAGATATTATACTATCGAATTTACCTCTTCGTATCATCATACTATTTATGCTTGCATGCTTATATGATCATGCCAAATAAATCTATGTACCTCTTAGACTCCCAAGTCCCTTTTAAAATCCAAAACACGGCCGCCAAGGGTCTCACAAATCCGTTTTAACCTATTATCAATTATTGCAATGCAATGTTCATAAATATGACAAATTTTGCAATTATTCATGTTTCAAAAACCAAATTCACAAAGTGGGTTGGGGTTGAATCCATTACAAAGTCAAAATGTCATCAATTTGGGGAAGCCTATGTTCCCTATTCTAATTACCATAACCATGCACCCATTTAGTACAAAACCATAAATTTAAATCACAAACCATTAATTTAAAAGAAGGTAAAAGTAATTCAAGTAATACCAATAAAAATCCCTCAACCTAATTTCAAACTCGATATTTAAATCACATGATTATTGAATTAAATTATACCTTGATGTAAAAACCAAGTTTTAGAGATGAGAGATATTCCTAAAAAGCCAAGTAATTTAAAGAATCATGGGTTAGAGCCTAGGTGTCAAATCCATTGAAATACGCTAGTATTCTTACATTGGAAGTTAAAGATGAGAGAAGTGAGGTTTTTGATTTTATTAACTAAAGATAATAAGGAGTCCAATATGTTGTTAAGTCGCGGAAAGAGTATGTAGGAAGAAAATGATGAAAAAGTCCTTAATTAAAACATGAAAGAAAAATAAGGACCAGTCGCCACATTATGCTAATGACCCGTGACTACTGATTACTGGTCGTTGCTTGGACTCGTGACCTTGCATGACCTGAACTGGTGCCTTGTCATAATGGACAATACCAAGTCTATTCGGGACTGGAGATCGCCCCTGATGCCCAACCCAACTAACCGACATATATCCTGAGTCGGATGAACACTAAACATATAAAAAGATAATGTATTTTTCAATATGGTGACTTTGGGATAAGTCTATATCCGAGACCAACCCAACTAAGTCAATCCACCAAATAAATGAAACACACCATCAAAACCAACCAATTCCCATGCCAAACCATAAGCCAAAACAAGGACAACAGCCCAATGTATATTTATGTATACATATAACGAAAAATGTTCAAACCATACCCAAGTCCACAGCTGTCCATAAAAAGCCTCTAAACCAAATCGAAGAGTACCTAGTTGGGAAATGCCCCCAACATAGCCATAAACCAAGTCTATGAAAGGAAAACGTACATAAAGTAATCCATGACATGAAAAAGGTGCCTTCCAAACTATAGAAGCTCACCACTTTAATTCAATTGCTAATCCTAAATTCAATCACTAAGAAGGAGGAGTAGAATGGTCGGTTCCTACATCGCGTAGGGATACAGGCGCCCAAGGATGGTTTAGCGGCTGAACGTTAACATAAAATCAAGATAAGCATAAAATAATGCTAGCTAGTAAAATAAAGTAAACCAACTATATGCAGATAAACCATACATATATATATATATACCATGCTGGGAAAGAGAAATGGGTTTAGCATGCATTAAAACCATTAACCTGGGTATGTGCAGTTTAACAGTCCTTAACCACCCACGGTCTATATGGTTCCAGTGTAACCCCTTGAATGGGCCCCGATGCGTGTATTTGCATGAACCAGAGATCCAACAGAGTAACGGATTTCCAAATACTCTCATTCCCCATAATACATATGTACAATGTACTTAGAGAATTCCCGTGTACCTTGTAGTATTATAAAAAGGTTGCCATGCCCTACCCCTTATGTTGAAAAACATGCGTTTCCAGTGTTCGTTCATAGAACACCTACCTTCACAGTTAGCTATCATACCCCGCCACTATTGCAAAACTAATACCATATCCAACCAATAAAGCCCTTGTTCCATTTATTATTTACCAAGGCTATTAATCATGGTATCATCACACCGACTATAACTTGCAAGTATTGTCCTTAACTTGACCTTTTAAGGTAAAGGGATTCTCGTGTTCCCATTTACCAAGTTAACTCGGGGGAGTCCCATGTACCCAACAAGTATGCCATTATTATATTAGCTTGGGGGATTCCGTTGTACCCCACAAGTGTTCCTTTAATATGTTTACTTGGGCGATACTATTGTACCTGACAAGGATGTTAAATTAAGCCATAACCATTATTCGAACCAATTTCATTATTCTATTCACTTGGGTGATTCCAACATACCCCACAAGGTTTCCTTTAAACCAGCCAAAACAACTAAGACCTTACCCTTTGACCATTCTACACCATTCATACCATTTAAACCATTTTAGACCGTTCCAAAAATTTAAAGCTTTTATACTATTCAAACCATGGAAAACCATACAAATCCATTTATTGTTCCACTACCAAACCATACCATACAATATTTCCAATGAAAGTTCAACAATAGAGTGAAAACATTCGGTTAGGAATTTTATCGAACACGTTGAGGGTATACCTTAACAAAGACCAAAATCAAAGCATAAACCTTCATAATTAAGGTTACCCATGACCCATTCGTTAAACCATAAAAAATAAGAACCCATATGTGCAAACCATTACAAAAAGTATGTAAAAACATAGTTTAAACCAATACCAAACAACATGCATCAAGACCCTAAACAATTCTTTAAAACCATTATTTATGATTTCATAAATCAATGTTTACAATACATTAAATCATGCCTTTAGTTGGAAATAACAATGAGGAAAGAAGTACATGCTTTATACAAGAGGATTTCGGAGAGTAACTTAACTCTTGAGCCCTTTGAAGAACACATGTAGAAATCGTAACCTTTAATCTTCAAGAGAAAGTTTGAAAGAGTATTTGGAGTGTTTTTATTCTTTAACAAGTATTATAAGAGACTGCCAAGTGTTATATAATGTGAGGACATAGGGGTTTTGCAGTAGGAAATGTCCGGACTACCCTCACTCAAAGCTGGAAACCAAGTCCCAGGAGGGTATGACTCATCTGTGTAAATCGTACCCTGGGATATGAGTGGTACGCTAATTGATACCCTAGAACTTCCCAAGACCGTTCACACTAGTTCCAATACAAATATACCAACCTAACTCTTAAGGTATGAGTGGTACCCCATACCACATCATGGACAGTTCCTACTAGACCAACCAATCAAGCACCATACGACCTGACATTGTACCCCTCATATCCAAGCATACGACTTGTATAATGTTGAGCCGTATCTTGGATAGTAACCAAGCGAAATCTGCTGCCCAACATATGAATGAACCATAAAGCCATCCCTCAACCCATATCCAAGGGTATGAATGGTACTCATGAGTCTTACCAAGTCTAGTAAGTCCAAAACCCAAGAAATTTTTCAAGGGTCAAATACTCGAGGTGTTTAAGTCTCCCCCACTAGGATCATTTATCCTCGAATGATGGGTAAGGGTAGTAAAAAGTATGAGATAACACATTATCATACATTAAACTTCCGTCCAATGAATTTAGAAGACATAGTATAAACCAAGATGAGAAGATCATCCCATAACCCCAAACATGATTTACACCCTGATACCTCTATCCCGACCTATAACTAAGTAGGAAAACAAAGATGGAAAAGGAACCATTTCTTACCTTTAACCAATTTATAAAACAATGATGTCTTGATGTACACATATCCTACGCAAAAATTTCTAGAACAAAGAATCAATGCAGAAACTTAGACTCTATGTCCTCTTTCGCCTCCCAAATGGCTTTCTTACACTTTTGGTTTCACAATAGAGACTTTAACCAAGAAACACCTTTCATTTGCAACCGATGAACTTACCGATCCAAGATCGTCATCGGGACCTCATTGTGGAAAAAAGAATCCGAGATACCAATACCACCTAAAGGAACCGACCAACAAAGGACCATCCACACCTTACCTCTACACAACACATGGAATACCGAATAAATAGAGCTTATGCTAGAGAGCAAGTCTAATTAAACTTAGAATTTATAGAGACATATCACTGTGAGAGCTTGAGCCTGACTATACACCACCAATTCCATATTTAAGCCTATCCAAAGAAAAAAGGAGTTAACTTAGGCCACGAAGTTCTACTCCTTAAATCTATCCCAAAATACCACTCTGATCTTTACCATTATATTATGAAAAACATAAGTAAAAGGCATGAAAAACCCATAACCAACCAGATAATCTGAAACCCCCAACCTAAAATTGGAAACCCAAAATCGCAACACAATTATGCCATGAAAATAATTAATAAAACATGCCTCCCCAGGCCTCTTAAGTACACAACACAACTATTGGTAAATCTACCAATCATAACATTCAATCCTACCGCCTATATACCCCCAGTATGATCTACCCTTCAAATGATCTAGTGCCCTTTATAATTTTCTCAAAGGTTTTCACCACCTATTATCTTCCTAACCATTTCTCATGACAACAATTGTACCCCATAAGTATGCCATTATTATATTAGCTTTGGGGATTCCATTGTACCCTACAAGTATTCCTTTAACATGTTTACTTGGGGGATTCTATTATACCCCACAATGATGTTCAATTAAGCTATAACCATTATTCGAACTAATTTTATTATTTCATTCACTTGGGGTATTCTAACGTACCCTGCAAGGTTTTCTTTTAAGCCAACCATAACCACTAAGACCTTACCCTTTGACCATTCAAAACCATTCACACCATTTAAACCTTTTCAGACCGTTTCAATCATTTAAAGAATTTATACCATTCAAACCATGCAAACCCATCCAAATCTATTTAGGGTTCCATTACCAAATCATACCATGCAAAAGGTCCAATAAAAGTTCAACAATAGAGTGAAAATATTCTTTTAGGCATTTTATCGAATAGAGTTCAACTATAGAGTGAAAACATTCTTTTAGGCATACCTTTACCAAGACCAAAACCAAAGCATAAACTATCATAATTAAGATTACCCATGACCCATTCTCTAAACCATAACCAAAAGGCACCTACATGTGCAAACTATTACCAAAAACATGTAAAAACATAGATTAAACCAATACCAAACAACATGCATGAAGATCATCAACATTACTTTAAAACCACCATTTATGATTTCATAAATCAATGTTTAAAACATATTAAATCATGCCCTTAGTTGGAACTAACAATGACGGAAGAAGTACATGCCTTATACAAGAGGATTTCGGAGAGTAACTTGACTCTTGCTCTCTTTAAAGAACATATGTAGAAACCCTAGCCTCCATTCTTCAAGTGAAAGTTCGAGAGAGTATTTGGAGTGTTTCTATTCTTTAAAAAGTGTTATAAGAGGCCACCAAAGGTTATATAATGTGAGGAAATAGGGATTTTGAGGTGATAAATATCCGGACTACCCTCACTTAAAAGTTGGAAACCAAGTCCCAGGAGGGTATGACTCACCTATGTAAACTGTACCCTAGGGTACTAGTGGGACCCTAACTCATACCTTAGACCTCCCCAAGACCCTCAGAACTGGTTCCAATACGACTTCATCAACCTAACCCTAAACTTAGGAGTCTTATATTAAGGCATTTACCCCTTGGTATCATCATACCAATCATGCTTTCAAGCTTATATAATCATGCCAAAATAATCCATGTAACCTTAAACTCCCTATTCACTTGTAAAATTCAATCCATGGACACCAAGGGCCTTTCAAATCCATTGTAACCAATTATCACTTAATGCAATGCAATTGGTTCATAAATAATTTAATTTTTCAATTATTTGTATTTCAAAAATGAAGTTCACAAAGTGGATTGAGGTTAATGCCATTACCATGCCAAAAAGTCATCAATTTTGGGAAACCCATGTTCCCCAATCCAATTCCCATAACCATGCACCCAGCCAGTCCAAAACAATGAATATAAAGAATAAACCATCAATTTAAAACATGAAAAAATTAATTCAAGTAATACTAAAAAGACCCTCAACCTAATATTTAAATCACATTATTATTGAATAAAATTATACCTTGATGTAAAATACAAGTTTTAGGGATTAGATTCATGCCTAAATACCAAGAAATTGGAAGAATCAAGGATTGGAACCTAGGAATTGAATCTCTTAAAAAACCTTAGTGTTTTTTTCTTTGGGAGTTAAAGAGGAGAGAAGTAAGGCTTTTGATTTGATTAATTAAAGACAATGACCATCCTTATGTGTTTTTAGTAGTGGAAATAGTGAGGAGGGGATGAAATGACCAAAAATTGCTTAACTAAAATGTGCAGGAAAAATAAGAGCCAGTCATCACGGCATGGCTAACAACTAATGATGACTGATCATGAATCATTACCTGGACTCGTGACTTGAGTATCCAAAATCTAATCCTTCACTGTTATGACCATGAGTCGCTCATTACTACTCATTACCCATTATCATGAGTCGTGATAAAGATTTGTGATAAAGTAGAACACATGGGAGACCTCACTGCCATGGCAACAAGTCTTATCTCACAACTCATTACGTGAGATAAAGACAAGTCATCTAGGTCGTTGTCATGAATTCTTTGATCGTTACTTCAGAAATTGGCCAATCCAAGAACATATCACTTAGAGGTCCTAGATTTCAAGTACCTAGGGTGTCATAAATAAGATCAGTGTAGGTATCAACATCTTTAAAAGTCACAACACATGATCTAAAAACCCATTCCACTACTAAAAAATCATCCTTGAGAGTAGATACGCGCAATGACATAGAGAATAAGTCACAAGACAACTCCAAACATGGTGCATATTAAGCAGATATATAAGAATATGTAGATCCCAGAAAAAATAAAGAAAGGGTCAAATGGAGACACTCTAGAATTGTACCTTTAATAGCAATACCATGTCTCAACCTCAGCCTAGTAGGTACAACATACAATTGACCACGCCCGATACCTGGCTGGGTACCTGATCGACCTCCTATCCTGTCTGCTTAAGAACCTCCTCGAGTACCTTGGAAATAACCCTGCAACTTTGAGAACTACCCCTAGCCGAGGGATAAACTTCTCAAATAGGGGAAACACCCTGAGCTGAAACAATAATCACCCTATGACTAGGGCACTCACACATAAGATGGTTCAAAGACCCACATTCATAACATACCCTCTGAGATGTACCAGAATCAATAGATCCATCTTACTTGGAGTAACCACCACAAAAAGAATAAACCAAAAATGAACCCCTCAAAGACTGACCACTACCATGACTAGGGCGATCTCTGGAACTAGACTAGCCTCTGTAAATAAACTGAAGTGCTGCCTTAACTTGTTGACTAGGCTGACTCTGAGGCTGATAGGATAGACGTAGAGCATACCTACTCTTAGAACTCTATCTCTGGGTTGTGAACTACAATGACTCTAACTGAATATGCCTTTAAATCTAAGCCACTTATCACTGCCATCACAACCCTCAAAGTGTATCTCTTCCATCATCCGAGCATTGTCATACACCACAGAAAAATACCTACCCATAGCAACTAAAATCTAAGTAGACATACGAAGAAGGAGTCTCAACCCTCTAATAAAGTAGAGAACTCTCTCATACTCAGTGTCCAGAATAAAAGTTATAAGCCTGGAAAACTCATGAAAATGAGCCTTATACTTTACAGCCTCTATGGATCCCTACTCTAATCTAGAGAACTGATCCCTCAAATGATATCTAAGACTGTGAGGTATGTACTTCTCTAAGAACATCTCAGAGAACTGATTCCATGACAAAGGAAAAGATCGAGCTAGTCTAGATTTGATATAACCTCTCCACCAATGTTGAGTAGCCAAATCTAACTGAAATATGGTGTAATCCTCACCATAAGTCCTAACAAGTCCTAATTTATGAATCCTATTATCACCAGTAATTAGGAACACATATGCATCCTCACCTAAAGCACCAGAAACCCTAGGTGGAGCTAATCTCATGAATTTAACCAACATATTATGATCCTCAAAAGACATAGCAAGCTGAGCAACCACTGGTTGAGAAACTAAACATTGAACAACTACTAGTGCAGGAGGAACCTTAACTCTGGGAACCAGAGCTACAAGCTACATCCCCCTTAATACCACTCTAATTAGTAGACTGTACACAATCAATCGGTGCACTACCAACTAACCCCAAAAGCTAAAAAATACATCTCAGGGCACTAAAGAAAAAATAAACCCTGGTAAAGCTTGGGTTTGTCCTTGTCCCACTATTGGCTGGAGCAAAAGAATCTCTTACTTAGGAGAGAGAATAGGATCTGGTGGAGAACTATTATCCAGGCCCATAGCTGGTGACACATCTTATTATTTTCCATGATCTCTAGGTCATCCATGAACAGGAATAGAATCACTAGTCTCGACCTCGAGACCCTCGTCTTGTGTATCAGTAGCACGTGTTCTATGAAAGAGTGAAATCAAAGCAATGTTTTATATACCAACTTAGAATCTTAGCACGATATGAGTGAAAAAAGTTAAAGACTCCTAAGAATGTCCCATATTCCACCCAAAGATAGGAAATAGAAGTCATCATTCTGATCCACAAGAGTATACTAGACACTTAGTCTTCTACCAATAATACTGATGTAGCCTAGGATCTAATACCAATTTTTCAAGACCCAATTTTTGAGAAATAATGGCACTTACTCTATCCCGCCAATCGCTGAACCATAACCTAAAGCTAAATACAATGGGTTAACTTGGTGGAAAATGCCTAATCATAGAAAAAAAGAAAGAGAATACTTATAAATAAGCAGAGAGTTGTCAATACAAAATACCATCCCACGACCTGTTAGAGCTAGTACAAGAGCATATAATGATAATAAACTCGAAGACATAGAATAGTCTACAATATCTGTTATAAAAAATAAAAGGAAATAGGTCACTCCAACTCCAAGAGTTTACCCTATCTATGAAAATATCAACATAACACTATCAACAGTGATATCTAGTACTTAGACCTGCATCAAAATGGTATAGTATGAATACCAACACAATGGGTACTCAGTAGGCATCACCGGCCAATCGAGTGAAATCATGATATAAGTATGATGAAATGCAAGATATCATAACTAAGTCAAGGTACACAAATGAACCTAAATCTTCTCCAATATTTCTCTACATAATAGGTAATTAAACTAGAATAAAATATAATACAAGGCAACAATACATGTCATTATCGTCGTATAATATAAGTAAATCAAATAGAATAAAGGTATCCACAAGTAATAACAAACTATGAAATTGGCTCCCATACGCCAATTGGTGAGGAAAGTAAATAACTCATCATAGACATATGCCTAGAGAGTACATTCAAAGATAAAATAGAGCAACCATTCATCCCTTACAAATAACTGACTCATTATTTAACCATCATTCCATAATTTATCATTAATAAGTCATTTACCAACATTTGACAATGTAACCATATTCCATCATAGTTGCGTTATATAACAACCTTATCATCAATAATCCTAGTCACCATTTATTAGCTAACCATCTCTTATTAACTAATTCATTTGATTAGTAGTCATCATATAACCTCTAGTCACAATTTATCATAGAAACAACACTAATTATCACTATTCATCCTTTACCAACTAATCCTCACTTATCAACTAGTCATGATTATTCACTTAAATACTGTCCCCTACTAATCTTTATTTATCACTAATCATCAATTAGATCACCTTATAGTCATTTTTATTGTCCAGGCTATAACCGATATCCCTAACATCAACATCATACCCAACTTGCATATCTCTCTCTCTCTCTCTATATATATATAATAAATAGCCGAACTCAAATCGGTAGATGTACACATAGATACATTAATGGTATCAGTGTATCATCATAATCATGCTCCAAATTTAAACCAGGTATAATAAACATCATCGTCATATTCCAAAATTAAATTGGGTATAATAAACATCATCTTCCAGAGTTAAATGAGGTATATAATCCACATAAATATCATCTTTCATTATTGAACCTTGTATAAGCAACATCATCTTCTAGAATTGAACCAGGTGTATAATCGACATCTACATCATCTTTCAAAACTGATCCAGGTATAATCAATATCATCTTTCAAAATTAAACCGTTTATATAATCAAAATAAACATTATCTTTCAAAATTAAACTGGGTATTTAATGTCATAAGTTCCAATATAGTCAATCATAATGTTTATAGCATAATAAATAGCATATCTTTCCATGTAATTAATAAGCATGACTTCTAGCAAATAATAACATAATTGCTAACATCATCAATAAGGATGTCTTCTAGCATGTTTACTAGCATAATTATTTAGCATGATCATAATAATAAGTAATAGCATAGGTAACAACTTATCAATTGCATGGTCAAAGTCTTATCGTTAGCATAATAGATAGTTAATACATGGATAATCAATATCTTATTGGAACATGATCCATATGTCATCATAGCATACGTGACAATCTAATCCATTAGTCCATAAGCATTATTTCTAATGTCATCATCACCATAAAAATCAAGTACATAGGTTCCTCAATACTTCCATAGAAGGGCATTCTCTAGGCACTTAATAAGCATATAAGGGCTTCAAGAGAACTATTAATCAATCTTGACTTTAAGGGGGTTGAAGAACCCACTTCTAAATCCCTAAAATATATTATAAGGAATGTCCTATTCGGGACTAGGCTAAGGTATCTAAATCCAATCGTAGATGAATAGCAAGCCATAATTAGCCCTAAGGCAGAGATTCTTCTCTAGCACTTTAACTCAGTCCAATGGAAACTAGGGCAATCTTCATTAGTGTAAGCAACTAAGGTCAAACTTACCCTAAGCATGAGTGTCTAAAGCATGTTTCCCTAATTTGAGTGATCTAAGGCATTCTCAAGCTAAACATAAGTAGTGAAGTCTAATACACCTAAGACATAATGAAACAAGTTAAGTATTTCAACTCTATGATTTCAAATTAACCTAAATGGTCCAACTAACCCAAGTCTTGCATTTTTTTCAGTACTTAATAACCTTTTCAAATCCAAAACAATATCATAAACATACTATGAAGTAGCTCAATCTAACATGGGATAAATCTAGCCTACCTCGACGCCAAAGAAAGCTCAATGATATGCTAAAACCACCATTTTTCCCTTTCGAGAAGCCTTCTCAAGAAGCCAAGCTATAATAAACACATTCTACTCTTCAATACAAGAATAAAGATACCTATATTTGTACTATTGTGCTTTGGGTCAAAAAATTAGATCAAAAACCCATATGGGTCCAACTTACGAAAATTGCATTTTTGAAACCAACCCAACATTCTTACAAGCTTAAGGAATCATTACTCTAAAAATAGGTGAAAACCAAGCTAAATTGGGGCTAAAATAAAGACCTAAAGGTTTTGGGGTTTTAAGCAAGAAATCAATAAAATCCACTAAGAAAAAGGTGAATTCTTACCTCAAAACCAAAGAGAATCATGGAAATAAATGTTAATCAAGATCCCAAGTACCCCACAAATCTCAATTTTAAGCTTTCAACTACTTAGGTTTTTGGCTTTCAAGAAAGAGATGAAGAATGGCCAAAATCATGGAAAAAGGGTCCTTTTATGCCTAGTTCGGGTAGTTGGGAGTTGCTATTATGACCTCGAGGTTGGTGATCGCACCATCTTTCGTATACCACACAAGTGTGATGGTGACACCCCTATGCAATCGCATTATCTCCTCTATCAAGGCACACCAGAAACCTGGTGCACTAGATTTTTCCAAGTCCAAAAGAAACTTCATCCGGGTGCTCAGAATTCATTCAAGATCCTGTATATAAAAATAAACTATGTAAACACACCAAATTTAACTTTTTGGATGTAATGGCATACTTAGAATTTCACTCTAAGATCTTTTTGATTAAATATGGGTCCCACACCTATATTTCAGTTTCTTAACTTTTTGACCAATAGGTTAAAATTAGCTCAAATGTCTCAAGATCCAAAACAAAGGTCTACCTATCCAAAATTGACATTTCGGAGCTGATGACATAGTCTGAATTTACATTTGTGGTTGTATTATAGAAGATTTTACCCTATGGCCATTTGGAACTATTGAAGACTTCAAAAAAAAAAATTGGCTCTCAAAACCAAAAGAACTACTCGATAATCAAAGTATTAGTTCCAGCAAGTCATAAATGACTTAGGGCAACTATAGAGAATCTCTAACAGCATAAATAGGCAAAAATATTGAATATAACCTGAAGGGTCACTACACCCTAGGGGTTTTGGGAGTACCCGTATACACCGACCTAGTCCCAACTAGGATTTCCAATAACCATTATCATAATTTACTCTGTCTTGTACCAGATATGTATATATGTATATATACTATGTATAGAATCAAGTCGTAGAAAAAAGAGTGTAAGTCTATAAATCCATTGCTCAGGGCTAAACTTCGAGAATAAATCATCATAAAAGTGTAAAAAGGGTCAGAGTATCTCTCGACCGAAGTAAATAGTAGTAGTAAAATTTTTGACCAAAATCAATCTCAGTCAAATCTTTAAAATAGTATTTATAATCTAAAAGTCTCATAAATTATTCATTCAGATGGTAGGATTCCCATTACGAATGAATCTATTTTGAGGGTGAAAAGTGGGAATAAATCTCTTTTTAGGAGAACAGTAGTAAAACCACATTTTATTTGGTACCGTACCATTTACTATTTACTATGTATGAATTGTATCGAATCAATGCATGCCAACTCCAATATTCATACAATATGACTAAAAGCATCTAATTACCTATGAACTGAAACCATATTCTCAACAAGGGTAAATCACTTCCCAAAGTTGAATTAATATCATAATCACAACCTTGATCCGAATAATAAATAATCGACATAATACCATCCATCGTGTAAAGTAGTAAACCTTATAATAAAGGATTATTAGCCTCAACTATCCCTAAAATGCTTGTAACCTAGGGTAAAAGGATCCTAGAAGCATAACGAGTAATTTACCTTAAGGGTTGATTCACCCTTCTATCCCCAAACTCATAAATTAGGCTAAGTCATGGTGTTCTACCCATAATCATATCCTAACATCCCTATCTAACATACAAAATATATAGTACACTTTCTCATGAAGAAGAGTAGACAGAAGCCTATCTCGATGTCAGACCACATTTTTGAAGAACCTATGAATAATCCATCTTTGCTCTTTGATCCCTAAATTCAGTCACACTATCAAAATAGTACTCAATATGTCATTACGAGTAAAACGAGACTCTATTTCTATATTAAAGATTGGTCTTAGAACGGACCCCAAAAATGGGTTCAAAAATAAAAGGGTAAAGCTTTAAATTCTTTTAGAAAAATATTCCCCATACTCATACAAGCTTACAACTAAAACCCCATGTGAAAACGAGTTAGAAATGACATTCAAATAAAAGAAAAACCATTTTCAAGCTTAACAAGACAAAAAACACCAAAACTCAGTTTGAAATAAAGACTTTAAAGTGTTTGGGAGATAAAATTAAGGGGAAATGATAATTATATGATTAGAAAACTTACTTATGGAACAAATCTCGAAAACTCATTTTGTATCACCCAAATTCGAGCTCCAAAACCCCAAAAATGGTGAAAAAAGGGTTTTGATTCTCAACTTGGGTGAAAATCACAAAAAGTAATACACAGGTTCTTGGGGGATTAGGGAAAGTAGAGTTGTAAATTTACAGAAAAAGGATTATAGGAGAAAAAACACATTAAAAATTATCAAAATCAGAACTTGCTAGCTCCAAAAATGTCAAAAATACGAAAAGGCTTCGATTCTGGTCTTATACTTAGCAATGGTCACTTAACAAACACTTTGATCGCCTAAGAGACCCAGTCAGAGGGTCAAAATACTGCTTAAGTGGACAAACATTTGATTAAGAGACCCGATCAAATGTTCAACAGTCGCTTAAGCGGCCACACTAACACCAATAACTTTCAAAACATATTTTAGACCCTCGAAACTCATCCTGAACCCTATGAACATCAACCAATAGTACAAATTTATTCTAAAAAAATATTTCAAATATAATGAAATCATAAAAACTTTCTTCTGAGATCATTTCCACTAAAATGTGGGGACAACACCAAGAGTATTATTTTTCATTTAATCTACCAAATAGCCCAAAAAGAGTTTGGAAGCCTCGGGACCTAAACCAAGGCTGCCCTAGCTTAAAATGAACATTCTGTAGTTGATGGAGGTGTCAGAATTCTCATTCGAGGTCATCTACAAGGATTTTTTTCCTGAGACTAAATTCTGAACAACAAAAGCGCTAAAATAGGAAACTGAGACTAAAATCCAAACAAATTGTTTGATAACTTAACCAATAGTTCTAGTAAGTCATAAATAACCTATAGCCACTGTGGGAAGTCTTGACATGCTAGAAAAGGTTACAAATAAAAGAAATGACCTGAAGGGTCATTACATACCCTATGTCTCACAATATCTAAACTACCAAACCACTCAAGATAAGGTATAATCCCATGTAATGTAGTCATATGAGATGATGAATACACAATATCACAAACAAGATTTAATCATGATATCACAATAAAATATAAAACAATAATATTCAATATGAAACATACAAATAAATACTAAGTAATGGATTGGTAATGATGTAAGCCCTTACATGGCAGTCATCGCATGGAACCTTGTAAACACCTTCTGAGTTAAATCATGCAGGACAGTACCCATATGTGTATACAATAACCTAGCAAATTCTTTCAAGAAAAACATCATGGAAGGTGCATCCTATAAACAAAAAAATCTCATATCTCAATCAACTTTGTCGAGATATACCCTCGTTTGGCATTTTTACAAAAGTATTTCAAATTTTTTTGCATGCAATATTTCTTAATGATACTAATTAGATGAATATGGATAAAAAAATACAGGTGCATGTTAATAACAAAAAAATAGAATATAATGAAATCAATTCAATAATGCTATAAATAAGCTAAAGTCTCCTCTAATCTCAGTAATAAATCAAAATATAAGTCACCATATGGCACCATAGTAATAAAGAGTCATGTAAGACAATAATAATATCAATCAGAGCCCCAACTTAGTAGTCACAATATTAATAGGGGAAATTCTACTCAAAAAGATTAATAAAAGCCCTCTCCTGATATCTTAATGGTATTAATCTCTTAAGTTAATAATATGGTCAGCACAAACCCCTACTGTCGAATCACAATAATAATAGCTAACCCAAATAAAATAAACATTGAGAAACTTACCCAAAATGTAATTTGTTTTATATAATAAGTTCCATCTTTCCTAAAGATGACACCATTAGACTAAATTATTAAAAAGAGAACTATACTAGTTAAGAACATACCCTAAAGTTCACTTTCATTCTCTTATGTCATGACCTAATTTCTCTGGTCATGATGTCACCTACTACAACCCATTAATAGGTAAGCTGACCTATAGTCCGGAACTGAAAATAACTGACTATCAAGAGGAATGAATAAGGATAGCATAATAAATGTGATAAATGACTAATACATATAAGACAGTCCCAAAACCTTGTGGAATTAGTACAAGAGCTTCGAATGTAATAATAATTTAAAATAAAGTACTAAATAAGTATATAGGTACAACCCATCTTTAAATTCATCATAGAGATTAGTTTAATCCATAAGAGGGAGAATAGTAATACTTTGAATGCTGGGAGCTCACCCTAAATCACCTATCTATAGTTACTCTACACGATGCACAGAACAACAATGAGAACACATACTATGATCTTCCGACTATAAAAGTATAGTATGTGTACCAAACTTGTGGTACTCAGTAGAAAATTGCAGACTAGGCTCAAAAGAGAGTGCAAATATAGATACATACAAGCAGGAGTGTAAACTACAGCCAAAAATCTAGGAAGCTAACATAATAAAATTAAGGAGGCATAGTAAAATTAAGGAGGCAATAAGGATGAAATATCCTATTCTAGCTGTACCCGGGTAGTAAGCATTATACCGTATATCACTATCCAATATACAAATAAAGGGTAGAAGAAGGATATATATTACTACACAAGACCAAGGAATGAATATACAACATAAGCAAATGAAGGAATAGAGGAATATATAGTAAAACTATTTTTGCATATATATATATATGCATATATATATATATATGTATGTCTTTATATTTATGTATTTATATATATAACAATATGCAGGACTAACTCATAGGTAACAATGAAGGATAACCAACCTAAACCCCTCTAAGGAATCCTACCAAAGTAGGAAAGCTAATACTAGCATGATCTATGCCTATGGACATAATGTCCAACCATGAGATAATTATCCGCAATATAATAACCATAAAAAGGAAATGAATTAGAATCATACCTCAAATCTCAGTACCAGTTCATAATAGCCTACCATGAACTAGCCAATATACAAATAAAGTGTAGAAGAAGGATATATAGTAGTACATAAGACCAAGAAATGAATATACAACATGACCAAACAAAGGAAAAGAGGGATATATAGTAATACTATCGCTAAATATATTTATATATATACATATATATACATACATACATACATAAATATATGTATATATATATATATATATATATATATATATATATATATATATATATGCAAATATACAGGACTAACTCAAAGGTAACAACCTAACATGACCAACCTAACCCCCTTCAGGGAATCCTAACAAAGTAGGAAAGGTAATACTAGCATGATCTGGGCCTATGGTCACAATGTCTAACAATGAGATAATTATATACAATATAACCATAAAAAGGAAAGGAATTGGAATCATACCTCAAATCTAAGTACAAGTCCATAACTAGCCTACCACAAACTAACCATAATAATAAAAATAAAGTAACCAGCTAATTTGAACAAACAATACCTTAATCAGGTCCTATAAACCAAAAGGTTCAATGAGCACACAACACAGAGTAAGCAACACTCATAACCTATACCTGTGTAGCCCCCTATAAGATTGATAGATAGATGAACAAATAATATATTGGTTATAGGCAACGCGCATGCACGAATGAATGCGAGTTAAATTCATAATATCATAACTGATCTAAGGACTATACAACAACCTAGTGTATATATGTCTTCCAGCTCGACGACTTACAAAGGACTTACCTACGATGACCTTCCTTCTCTGACACAACAACTCATAGACAAAGGACCCCTAGCTTTTTCTAGAGTTCATGTATACACTGAACTTGACCCAATCCAGGATTTCCGATCATAATTAGTATCAATCTACTCTATCTAGTATCGGAAAGAGTGTAAGTCTATAAATTTGTTGGCCAAAATTAACTCTAATACTGAATCATCATAAAAGTGTAGAAAGGGTCAAAATCTTTCTTAACTAAAGTAAATCATAGGGGTAAGACCATGGACTGAAATCTATCTTGTTTGGATTTCTAAACATTATTTGTAGTTTCAAAATCCCATAAATCATCCATTAAGATGGCACGACTCCCATTATGAAAGAACTTAATTTAAAAGTAAAAGTGGGAAGAAATTTCTATTTTCAGAAAAAATAGTAAAACCATATTTTTAATTGGAATTGTACCATTAAGTGAGCACGAATGTTCTGAATCTATGCATGCCATCACCAGTATCCAAATACTATAATTCTAAGCATCTAAAAAATACAATTATAAATGGTCACCCAGTTGCTTAAGCGACAACTAATTAAGTGACTCCTTGATCGCTAAAGTAGTATTGAACAAGGTGCGGGTACCACTAAAGCAAAATCGAGGTTACTAAAGTGGTGTTCGCTGAAAAGGACATTATTCTTTTAAACAACCCTTGGAAAAATTAGCAAGTATCCTAAAGCGACTCAATGTCTCTAAAGTGATGACTTTTTAAGCGGTTGCACCGCCAACCTAATGCATATGCTTTTCTAAGGTTAATATGAACACTGACAAGGTGGTCAAGATTTGTTCAGAGCCCTGGTGTGCAAATAAATGCTACCATAAAAAATTTAATATCTTGGATTCAGTGGAACCATAGAAACTTATTCGCGATCATTTCGACAAAATTTGGTGCCCATAACCATAGTTCTATTTTCATATTATCCACCCATAGCCCAAAATAAGTTTAGATGCCTCGAGATCTAAACCAAAGGTCCCCATTACCTGAAATCAATATTCCAGAGCTAATGGCATTGTAAGAATTCTCATCCAAGGTCATCTACTTAGGGTTCATATCTGAAACCAATTCCTCAACAATGAAAACTCCAAAATGGGAAAATAGGACAAATATCCAAATTAGATGCCTGATAACCAAACTGACAATTTTGGTAAGTCATAAATGACCTGCCGTGGCTATTAAAAGGCTCAAAATTCTAAAAATACATGTAAATTAAGGAAATGACCCAGATGGTCATTACAATATCGACTACTAAAAAGAAATTTCATCCACAAAGTCAATGGATACAAAAAAGCATGAATGTTAGATGGGATATATTATTGGGCATGTAGCTTTGAGCAAGATTCCCCTAATAAGCTCTCAACCTCTTTAACCAACTTTTTTACTTTACTTTCCAAAAATCAAAACTCAAACCTCCATAAATAACTGGCCTCCAACTGAATTGAGGAAGGCTGATGCATACAAATCCAAAACCATAACACATTGATACCACATCAATACCAGTATAATCAAGAGAGAAACAATATAATCCAAAGACAATCCAAGGGGTGAATCATGCAACCAACTTAAATATCCAATTACAACCTTTCTTTACCTTTCCAAACCTACTATATACTTTGATTTACCCAAAATGTTACCATAGACCTATCCGTGCAACTCCATCTTACTAACCTTAAAAACATAAGTTCACCCACTGAAATCCACCATAAAAAGAATAAGATTAAGCTCATAAGGCACTACTTGGATACATAAATAGATATGGCAAAAGTCTGCAATCTATGGTAGCATTATAGTGGGTCTAAATGACCCTTAAAACTAACAGTCAGGAACCTAAAGCACAAACACTCCCCCCTAAATGCTATTCTATAGTATATCCTATCAATCGAGGATGAAGAAATGCTGAATCCAACTCGATCATACTTCTCTTATTGAGTAGATCATAAGAATTTCCTACAAAAACTAATAATCAAGGTCTAAGTTGCAAAAGACCATCCTCAAGTCCCAAGGGGCCACTATTTTGACATTAATCAACCATAAATCGCTGAAATTAAAGAATAATTAATAGGTACACAGAGATCAGGCTTATCTATCCTATAGATGAAACCCCAACTAAGACAAATCTAAAAATAAAGGCTATACATAAACTCTAAAAATCCAACCTAAAATCTTAACAGCAAGGCAAAATCGCCTGATCTCAACTATCCAAACCAATCTAGTAGATGGTTAAGCATCTACCCTCTAAATACATCATAAACCTTAAGTCGTTATTCCAAAGCATCAAATCCAAACTAAAGCAATAAGTCTAAATTGAGGGAAAACAGCCCACTTACCATCACTATCAAAGATCAGGCATATTCTCTCTAAATACTAGAGCCAACATCAAATCATAGCTAAAGAGAAAAACCACAATAGAGAATGCCCACAACCATATGATGTAAGACCCTACAAATTCCTAGTCATTTCAGTCCTATATAACATGCAAAAAGAGGTCCTAGACGTAGAAAATTTTAGCTAAGTGTTGACAGTTCATCTTATTTTGTCCTTAATATTTCAATGGCATTATTTAGGATCTTTATGGCCCTAGATTGTCAATTTTTAAATTGATTCATGATCAAAGATATTAATAGGTCATATTGGGTGAGTTTCTAAATTTTTGGACATCGTTTGAGTCATTTTTGGATGCCCAAAATAGCAAGCCAATGCGATCTTAATGCGTCATATTAGCTATTGCATCATACCCATCGACACGATGTGTCGGTGATTGAGTCAACCCCATTAATGTGGAGCATCACCTATCCCTTATTGGGCTAGTTTTACTCATTATGTTATGAGTTTCGAAGGGCATTTAGGTCCTTTTCACCTTACCTAATTCAACCAAAACACGAAATTAAGCTTACAAAAGGGAAAAATACATTTATTCTTCACAAATCATCTCAAGAACAAAGCACTAGGTATATCAAGTTCAGAGTCTAATTTCTAAGAAATCCCTAACAATCTTTACAAAATCAACAATCACGGTATGTCAGGTGTTCATCCTTGAGTTTTCTTCCACCCTTGGAGTTCAAGAACCCTTTTTAAAATTACAAGTTTTCAGATTCATGATTTACATGCGCAAATCGGGTTGTATTCATATTTGTGTTACTGTATAGGTTTTAATTCAAGATTTAATTATAAGTGTCATGAATGTAAGATGGCATGCATGTTTATTGATTTAATTCCCATGTTAAAAACCTTGAAATTTCTTTAAGTTGTAGTCATGATGCTTATGTGTTGTTCATTACCATGTGCATTAATTATGCTCCCCAAGTGTTTGATAGAATGTCCATCTGAATTGAATAGTCTAATCATGACATGTTATCAAGTGTCCTCATTCATGTACAAGTTCTAACCTCCAAGTGTTTGACAAAATTTCACAATGAATGAATTGTAAACAATTGACTATTGTTATGCATTTAAGATCTGTTATGTTTTATTATTAACGCTATCGAGTCCTAGGGTATTTTTTTTACCCAAAATCTAGTTGTTTACTTAGTTTCAATAGTTATAGAATAGTCCCAATAAAGGTCAAGAACAGTAGTACTCAGTCAGTAATAGATCTCAGTAAACTTAGTTCAGTCAGTCAATCAACACGATTAGTGTCGGTTCAGTTAAGCCTAGTATAGTCTAGTGATCAGTTCAGAGTCGATTCAGTTATGAGTAGGATTCAACACCGAGTGAACCCAGGGATGGGGGCAATCCTGCCAGTAGAGATTTTGACTCTTAGTAGTAGTCCCTGCATTATAGAACTATGTAGCCAGCATATGGTAAGTCATTGTCCTGCCAGACTAGGGTTGACGCCATCATATATATATTTCATAAGTCTTCCTGCCAGATTAGGGTTGACCCAACATTATTAGTATCCCATGGTAAGGTGCTAACACCCTTTCAACTGGGGTCATAGGTTGGACCCTAAATCAATTTATATCGAGGTATGTCAGTTAGATAAGCACTCTCATGTTTACAGTTTCTGTCTCAGTATTTAGTAAAGAACTCAATCAGTTTTATACAACTATGGCTATCAGTTATCAGTTACTCAGCTATCAAAATTCAGTACTCAGGTTTAGTATAATCTCAGATACATAATGTATATCTACATGCGCAGTATTAGATGTTCAGTATGTTCAGTAGTTACAGTTTTGCATGTACACTCATCCAGTTACTTCATGATGTTTATTCAGTCAGTAATCATCTCATACATATGAACCCATGTATATTAGCCTTACCTTACTTAGCATAGTAGTACATTCCACGTACTGACTCATACTCTCTTTTATACTATGATGTCTCATATCAAGGTTCAGACGAACGGGTTCCTGATCATACTTAGCAAGTCTTGACATAAGTAGCAGATTCAGTAGTGAGTCCCCATACATTGAGTATTTTATTTATTTTAGAATTTTAGCAGATTTATTATGTTTAGTAGTCAGAGTTGTTGGGGACTTATCCCATCAACTCCACACTCAGACAGTTAGAGGCTTTTAGACTAGATTACTTCAAAAAAACATTTAGTATTTTTAGTATTATTATCACTATTCAGTATTTGTTTACAGTTTATGAACCTTATGGCATTTTCAGCCTAATTTCTTCATATATATTTAGCATTATTATTCAGTGCTCATAGCAGGTACTAGTCATGGGTTAGCTTTTGATTTTTTAAGGTCATAAGCACTACATGACGCCTAGGGTGTATTCTTGAGGCATTACAAACTTGGTATCAGAGCCTAAGGTTCTAAAAAATCCTAGGGAGTCTGAAATCCGCATCAAGTAGAGTCTTGTGCATAGGTGCATAGCGCACCACACTTATGGAAAAGATGCTATGAGGCACTTTCTGGAAAAACTTCCCTTTTTTCAGTTTTCATAATATGCGGGTGAGTATGAGCATAAGTTAAACTCTCTGTCTAATCCAATTTTTACTTTTGTTACAGAACATGCCTTCCAGAAAGACCAACAAAAAAGGACTCAGAGCCAGCCAACACCTCTACCTGTTCAGGAAGATCCCTTGAATAAGTATGTTTCTCACGTAGAATTCAGAGCAGCTTTCACCACCCTAGCTTATTCTATAGCAGTCCAAAATAAATGGCTAGGTGCTGTTCAAGACAATCCAGTGGATAATACTGATGCAGCTAGAATTCAGGACTTCATCTGAATGAATCCTCCTTTATTTTTAAGGTCTAAGTCTAAAGATAACCCACGGGAATTCCTTGACATAGTGTAGAAGGTAATAGATATTATGGGGGTAACCGCTAGTGAGAGTGTTGAGTTAGTTACCTATCAGTTATAGGATTGGCTCATTCATAGTTAAAGTAGTGAAAGGTAGATAGGGGCACATATGCAGGGCTATAGAATGGGAAGAGTTTTCTACTACCTTTCCAGATAGGTTCTTCCCATTGAAGTTGAGAAAACCCAACATTTTAGTGTTCATTAACTTAAAGTAGGGAAATATAAGTATGAAAGAGTATTCCCTCAATTTTACTCAGTTGGATAGGTATGCTTCTCATGTGGTAGATGATAGCAGGTCTAAGAAGAGTAAGTTCATATCTGGTATGTCTGACTGTATGGTCAAAGAGTGTAGCACCGTAATGCTAATTAAGGAGATAAACTTGGCTAGGTTGATGGTCCATGCTCAGTAGATTGAGGAATAGAAAACTAAAGATAAAGAGAGGGATAATAATAGGGCTAGAACAGGTAGCTTTAAATTTACTCAGCCTAAGTTAGAAGGAGGTAATCATCCTCA